>NC_053026.1:543453903-543464475 GCF_003073215.2 Triticum urartu
TGTAACACCCTCGATGCGACTATAGCTCCCACGTGTCGAGGCACGACTTAGAGACATAATCGCATTGAAGGCATATGTCGCAAGTTAGGCAATCTTCACAACATCCCATGTAATATAATGATAAAAGGGGAGATAACATAGTTGGCTTACACTCGCCACGTCAATCAAGTACATAAATAACATTACATCATCCAAACACTCATGGCCCGACTACGGCGCCAAAATAAAAGAGAACCCAACATGCGACACGGTCCCGATCACCCCCAACTGGGCACCACTACTGATCATCAGGAAAAGAAACATAGTATCGCTGAGAGTCCTCGTCGAACTCCCACTTGAGCTCGAGCGCGTCACCTGGAGCGGAATCATCTGGACCTGCATCTGGTGTAATAGTAATCTGTGAGCCACAGGGACTTAGCAATCTCGCACCCTCGCGATCAAGACTATTTAAGCTTATAGGTAAGGCAAGGTAAGAATATATGTGGAGCTGCAGCAAGAGACTAGCATAATATGGTGGCTATCCTATTCGCAAAAGAGAGCGAGAAGAGGAGGCAAAGCGCGAGCGAGAAACTAGAGGACAACCTGCGCAAGTATTACTCCAACACCGTGTCCACTTCCCGGACTCCGCCGAGAAGAGGTCATCACGGTAACACACTCAGTTGACTCATTTTAAATAAGTTAAGGTTCAAGTTATCTACAACCGGACATTAACAAATTCCCATCTGCCCATAACCGCGGGCATGGCTTTCGAAAGTTCAAATCCCTGCAGGGGAGTCCCAACTTAGCCCATGACAAGCTCTCACGGTCAACGAAGGAATAGACCTCCTCCCAAGACGTTCCGATCAGACTCGGTATCTCGGTTCTTCAAGACACTTCGACAGGTTAAAACAAGACCAGCAACACCGCCCGAATGTGCCGACAAATCCCGATAGGAGCTGCACATATCTCGTTCTCAGGGCACACTCAGATGAGACATCCTACGAGTAAAACCAAACCTCAAGTTGCCCTGAGGTGGCCCCGCAGTCTACTCAACTCGGACCAACACTCATAGGAGCACTGGCCCGGGGGGTTAAATAAGATGACCCTCAGGCTCCGGAAACCCAAGGGAAAAAAGGCTAGGTGGCAAATGGTAAGACCAAGGTTGGGCATTGCTGGAAAAGCTTTAATCAAGGAGAACTATCGAGGGGTTCCCATTATAACCCAACCGCGTAAGGAACGCAAAAATCCGGGAACATAACACCGATATGACGGAAACTAGGGCGGCAAGAGTGGAACAAAACACTAGGCGAGAGGCCGAGCCTTCCACAATTTACCAAGTGTATAGATGCATTAAGATAACAAGATAATATAATGATATCCCAACAAGTAAATAAATGTTCCAACAAGGAACGGCCTCCAAGCTTCACCTGCAACTAGCAACGCTATAAGAGGGGTTGAGCAAAGCGGTAACATAGCCAATCAATGGTTTGCTAGGACATGGTGGGTTAGAGGTTTGACATGGCAATTTGGGAGGCTTGAAAGCAAGTGGTAGGCATCGCAGCATAGGCATAGCAAAAGAGCGAGCAACTAGCATAGCAAAGATAGTAGTGATTTCGAGGGTATGATCATCTTGCCTGCACAGTTGTCAGAGTTGACTGGATCCTTGAAAGCAAACTCAACGGGCTCCTCGTTAGCGAACTCGTCTCCCGGATCTACCCAAAGAAGACAAACAAGCAATAAGGACACAATCAACCACGTGCAAAACTCAAACAACATGATGCAAAGATGATATGCTATGCGGGATGCGATGCAGGATGCATATGCAAGAATTGACAAGGGATGCATGAACCTGGCCTCTACATGGAAATCCAAGTGTGCCACTGGAAAGATGATATGAAATCACTTGAAAACGATATAAAGAACGCCGGAATCGGAGTTACGGTTTGGAAATGGCAAGCGATTCAAATATGACACCGGTCTGCGATTTACAGCAAGTAGTCATCTAAATGCAATGAGATGAACATGATACAGCACCCAAACATGACAACAAAATACATGGCAGGGATGCATTCAAGATGCTTAACAAAAGTCTAGCACTGAGCTACGGCCAATTCATCCATTAACAGGTTCAAACAAGCATGGCAAAAATGCATATGGCAAACAGATTTCAGACTTAGTGAAATTAACACTTGTCTGGAATTTCAGATCAGGTAGCCCTCTTCGGAGCAACAAAAATACATGCTACAGGACCTGAACATGGCAAAATAAAGCATGGAATGGATCTACTCAAAGAGCTTAACAAAAGTCCCTTAGTGACCTTGAGCCAAAAGGGATCAGAAAATACAATTGCAAGCATGTGAACATGGCAAAAACATAATCAGATCACAGACTTGGTGAAAACTGGAGCATGCTGAAAACAGATATCAAGTAGGCATGTTTACGAGCTTGATGCACTCACTACGGAGCAATACATGAAAAGCTAAGCATACATCTATCAAGAACACACAAAATGCAAGCTATACATTGCAAGAACAATAGCATAGCATGCACGGATCAACTACAACATCATCGGCAAAATTGCAAACAAGTTGACAATCTGCCCAGATTCAAAGTAGCAAAAGTAGATCTCGATTGACTCAAGCTAGGGTGCTCCATAATTGCAAACAAAGACATGGATGGATAGAGCACTACAAGATTAACAAAACTTCCTTACTGATCATCCTCAAAAGAGGCACGGATCACTCGGAAACAACATGAACATATGGCCATATGAAATAAACAGATCAAGGACTTAGTGAAATTGTTAAGTCCCTGAAATCAGCACTACCAAGTGCCTCACTTCGCAAGATCGTGCTAGTCACCACACACATCACAAAAATACATGGGTTGCACCTCTGGAAAGATGACAAAACCCTTAACAAAACATATGTAGAGCTCATGGGCATATCATGCACACAATAATCATGGCAAAAATGATAACTATGCAAATGGAGTAGCAGATCTGACAATTATCTCAAGTAGCCCTCTTCTAACAGCATTTCGGGCATCAAGATGAACTCAAATGAAAATGATGCAATGGAATGAAATGATATACTCTCTGAGATGAACATTTTGTTATGCTATATGTCCAAATCGGAGCTACGAATGCAAAGTTATGATGCGATGAACAGGAGCACATGGATTAGGGTTTCGGGCAAAAAAGTCAACCCTGAGATATTTTCAGATCTAGATCGGGGGCACGCAATCCGAGGTCGTCGCCGGGGTTCCTGTTCGCCGGAGATGGAGGAGTCGCCGGACTTGGCGGGCTCGGCGGCCGGGGGAGGTGGGAGGAGGCTCGCCGGAGCTGCTCTCGCCGGAGCACGGGACGGCGCGGGGCGGCGGTTCGCTGGAGGAGGACGGGCGCGGGGCGGTGGCGGCTTGCTTCGGCAGGGCCGGCAATGGCCCGCGGTGGCGCGGCGGAGGGAAGACGGCGGCGCGCGGCGAGGCGGCGACCGGCTATGGCGGCGGCGAGGCACGGGCGGCGGGGAGCGGCTTCGGGCCCTCGGGGGCCCCGGCTGGGCTCGCAGGCCGCGGCGCGGGAGGACGGCGGCGAGACACGTGGCAGAGCGGGATTGGCCCGGGTGGACGGAGGACGTGTCTGATCTAAGCGGCGGACATGTCCGTCGGTGGCGGGGCGATTTAGGGTTTCGGGGGAGGAGGAGATCCGAATTTCGGGGAGGTCTATTTATAGGCATAGAGGGAGCTAGGAGAGTCCAAATGAGGTGCGGTTTTTGGCCACGCGATCGTGATCGAACACTCTAGATGATGGAGAAGGGTTTGGTTGGATTTGGGCCAAATTGGAGGGGTGTTGGGCTGCAACACACATGAGGCCTTTTCGGTCCCTCGGTTAACCGTTGGAGTATCAAACGAAGTCCAAACGATACGAAACTTGACAGGCGGTCTACCGGTAGTAAACCAAGGCCGCTTGGCAAGTCTCGGTCCAATCCGGAAATGTTTAATCCCCACACACGAAAGAAAGCTAGAAAAGACCACCGGAGGAGAACAAAGCGCCAGAATGCAAAACGGACAACGGGGAAAATGCTCGAATGCATGAGATGAACACGTATGCAAATGCAATGCACATGATGACATGATATGAGATGCATGACAATGATAACAACACACGGAGACAAAGACCCGAACCTGAGAAAATAAAATTACTTAACGCCGGAAACGGCAAGAGTTGGAGTACAAATTGGGTAAGATACATCCGGGGTGTTACAACACTCCACCACTACGAAAAGATCTCGTCCTGAGATCTAGGACTGAAAGAACGCCGGGTACTCAGAACGGAGGTGATCCTCGCGTTCCCAGGTAGCTTCACGGTCGGAATGGTGTGACCACTTGACTTTGAGGAATTTGATTGACTTATTGTGAGTCTTGCGTTCAGTCTCTTCAAGAATAGCCACTGGGTGCTCACGATAGGAAAGATCTTCTTGGAGCTCAATGTCCTCGAAGTTGACGGTGCGGTCAGGAGTCTTGAAGCACTTTCGGAGCTAAGAGACATGGAACACATCATGAACATTTGCAAAGTTTGAAGGAAGCTCAAGTTGATAGGCAAGATCGCCTCTCTTGCTGACAATCTTGAAAGGTCCCACATATCTGGGGGCAATCTTCCCTTTGATACCGAAGCGACGAGTACCTTTCATAGGAGAGACACGGAGGTAAACATGATCTCCGATCTCGAAAGCCAAATCATGGTGCTTACTATCATAGTAGCTCTTCTGACGGGATTGGGCTGCTTTGAGGTTATCACGAATGACTTTGCACATTTCCTCTGCCTCTATGATTAAGTCATTACCCAAAAGCTGACGTTCACCGGTTTCAGACCAGTTGAGAGGGGTACGACACTTCCTGCCATACAGAATTTCAAATGGGGCCTTGCCCGAACTTGCTTGAAAACTGTTGTTGTAGGAGAATTCAGCATAAGGAAGACAATCCTCCCACTTCATACCGAAGGAGATCACACAAGCCCTGAGCATATCTTCAAGAATCTGGTTGACACGCTCGACTTGACCGCTAGTTTGAGGATGGAAAGCTGTGCTGAAGCGGATGTTGGTGCCCATGGCCTTCTGAAAAGAATCCCAAAACTTGGAGGTAAAGATGCTACCACGGTCTGAAGAGATCACTTGAGGAATACCGTGCAGAGAGACAATCCGAGAGGAATAGAGTTCCGCCAATTGAGCTGCAGTGATCGACTCTTTGATAGGCAGAAAGTGAGCCACTTTGGTGAGTTTGTCGATGACAACAAATATAGCATCATTGCCATGCTTGGACTTTGGAAACCCAGTCACGAAGTCCATCTCAATGTGGTCAAACTTCCATTCTGGAATGCCAAGAGGTTGGAGGAGACCAGCTGGCCTTTGGTGTTCTGCCTTCACTCTTCTACAGACATCATATTCATTCATGAATTGAGCAATCTCTCGCTTCATTCGAGTCCACCAATAAGCCTGCTTGAGGTCCTGATACATCTTCGTGCTCCCAGGGTGGATGGAGAGGAGAGAATTGTGAGCCTCGTTCATGATCACTTTACGAAGTTCACCTTTGGGCACAACAATACGATCCTCGAAGAAGAGAGTATCCTTGTCATCAAGGCGGTAGCACTTGTACTTGGGTTGACTCTTGGCAATCCCAATCTTCACCTTTTTCACCATAGCATCAAGAAGTTGGGCTTGGCGAATCTGGTCTTCCAAGGTAGGAGAGACTTGAAGGTTGGCGAGGAAACCTTGAGGAACAACTTGCAGATTGAGTTTGCGGAAAGCTTCACAAAGCTCGGGTTGATAAGGCTTGAGAATCAGACTATTGCAATAAGCCTTCCTGCTCAATGCGTCAGCAATCACGTTGGCCTTGCCTGGAGTATAATCGATACTCCGATTATACTCTTGAATCATTTCGACCCAACGAGTTTGCCTGAGGTTGAGATTAGGCTGAGTGAAGATGTACTTGAGACTCTTGTGATCAGTGAAAATGTCCACTTTTCTTCCCAATAAAAGATGTCTCCAAGTCAAAAGAGCATGCACAACTGCCGCCAACTCGAGATCATGAGTGGGGTAGTTCTTCTCATTAGGCTTCAATTGGCGAGAGGTATAAGCAACAACTTTCTTCTCTTGCATCAATACTGCGCTAAGACCTTGGAGAGAGGCATTACAAAAGACCTCGTACGGTTTGGATTCATCAGGTGGAGTCAGAACTGGAGCAGTGATCAATTTCTCTTTCAAAGTGTTGAAAGCAATGTCACACTCCGGAGACCAAACATACTTGACATGCTTCTGGAGAAGATTAGAGAGAGGCTTCGCGATCTTAGAAAAGTTTTCAACGAATCTTCGGCAGTAGCTTGCGAGACCGAGGAAGCTACGGAGTTGCTTCACGTTCTAAGGAGGTTCCCAATTCACAATTGCAGACACCTTCTCAGGATTCACGGCAATGCCCTTGGCAGAGATGATATGACCAAGATAAAGAACCTCATCGAGCCAAAATTCGCACTTGGAGAACTTGGCGTAGAACTGATGTTCTCTGAGCTTATCAAGCACCAAACGCAAGTGCTTGGCATGATCTTCCTTGTTCTTCGAGAAAACCAGAATGTCGTCGAGATAGACCAAAACGAAGTCATTGGTGTAGGCGTTGAAGATGAAGTTCATCATGCGAGAGAAAGTCGGAGGAGCGTTGACGAGGCCAAAATACATGACAGTGTATTCATATGAACCATAGCTTGTCCTGAAAGCCGTCTTGGGAATATCTTGCTCACGGATTCGAATCTGATGATAACCCATACGGAGATCAAGCTTGGAGAATACTTGGGCACCTTTGAGTTGTTCGAACAGCTCATTAATGTTGGGAAGTGGGTATTTGTTCTTAATGGTCTTCTTGTTCAATGGACGGTAATCAACACAAAGTCGGTCCGTTCCATCCTTCTTCTTCACAAAAAGAACACCACAACCCCACGGAGAAGAACTAGGCCGGATGAGACCCATTTTCTCTTGAATATCGAGTTGCTTCTTCAGCTGCTTCAACTCTTCAGGTCCGAGCTTGTAAGGACGCTTGCACACAGGTTCCGTACCGGGCTCAAGATCAATAACGAATTCAACTGGCCGGTGCGGAGGCATTCCTGGAAGCTCTTCTGGAAAGACGTCTTGATATTCGCAAACGACTGGAATTTGCGAGATAGCATTGAGTTCACCCTTCTCATTGAGAGAAAACAGATGGATGGTATTATCCCGAGCGGCAAAGACAATTACATCCTCAAACGAATGAGTCAATTGAATCTGCCTGGCAGGACAATCAAGATGCGCCTTGTGCTTAGAAAGCCAATCCATTCCGAGAATAAGATCAATATCCGAGTTACCAAGAACCACCGGAGAAGAAAGAAACTTGTAATCGCCCAACGTGATAGAGATATCGGGAGCAACCAAACTAGAAGTCAAAAGCTTGCCGGGAGAAACAACTTGCATGACTTTGGGCATGATCTCAGTAACAACATTGTGCTTCGATGCAAATGGGCATGACAAGAAAGAATGCGATGCACCAGTATCAAAAAGTACTTTTGCGGGAACATCGTTAACAGGAAGGTTACCCATAATGACATCTGACGAATCCTCTGCCTGAGCTGCATTCATCAAGTTGACATTGGCGTGCTTGGGGTTATGCTTGACCACAGCTGTACTTGCCGATCTGACAGGAGGAGGAGGAGGAAGACGCCTCTGGTTGAAGCACTTGTTGGCATAGTGACCCTTCTGTTGGCACTTGTTGCACATGACCTCTGAAAGCGGACGGTGGTACGGAGCACTCGATCTTGGAGCTTGAGACGAAGCCTTGTTCTGAAAGCCAGGGTTGGGTGGGTGGGAAGAACCACTGCCACCTTTGCTCTTCTGCTGAAACGGCTGACGGAACGGAGGAGGAGGAAGCCAATACTTCTGCTGCTTGGCCACTTGAGTAGAGGAAGAAGGAGTAACATCTCTGACTCGCTTCTTGGATGCATCACACCTTAACTGAGCGGCCTCTTGCTTCAATGCCATGTTGTAGAACTCATCGTACCTCAAGGGCTCAAAGAGGACAAGAGCTAGCTGAATTTCTTCTCTGAGACCACCCCTGAACTGGTATATCATGCTCTTCTCATCAGGTACGTCCTGCTTGGCTAAGCGGGCGAGCTTTTGGAACAACTTGTTGTAGTCATAGACAGACAAAGAGCCTTGCTTCAGGTTGCGGAATTCCTCACGCTTGCTTTCAACCACGCTCTGAGGGATATGGTGAGCTCGAAAATCTTGACGGAATTCATCCCAAGTGATCACACGTCCACCTCTGGAATCCTTGTACTGCTGGAACCATTCTGTGCTTGATCTTTGAGTTGGAAGGAAGCGAACTTGACGACATCTTCAGGCCTGACGTTGCTGCACTCGAAATGCTTGCACAGATCCACAAGCCAATCGTCAGCATCGGTTGCCTCAACACAATTGCTGAACGTCTTTGGCCCATTAGCAAGGAACTGGTTGAGTGTAGCAAAGTGATTCTGATTGTTGCCTTGATTCCCTTGGTTGCCTTAATTGCGCTCTTGGAGAATTTGCATGATCAACTGTGTGTTTGCATTGGTTGTGGCCATCACAGCTTGCCATGCCTCCGGAGGAGGTGGAGGTGGTGGCGGATCAGGATTCGGAGTCATGCGCGTTGGAGGAGCCATCCTGAAGAGGTTGACCACCATTAGCACATTGATAGACAAATATTGAAGCTGAATCCAACGGAATGAAAATTGCAACATATAGTCTTCACATCCGAACAAAATGAACGAATGCATTCCTCTTGAAATGGTCACATATCCATAAATTGAGAAACCACTTAGAATTAAGGTAGATAAATAAATCAACAAGGTACGGATCAAGAACGAATAATCGGTAAGAAATCCCAATCTCAAACCAATATCCGTGGAAGAAGAACTAGAGCTACGAGAATTCCCACCTATGAAACTCCCGAACCTTTCCGGTTATGCAATCAGGTGTTGGGGATACAGGGGAAGCATAATATCTCACCCAAACTAGCAAATCCTACATCCAGCTATATCCATCCTTCAACACATAACCAAGAAACCTTCGGAAACCATCTACCTCAACCTTCGAAAAGCATCCGTTATACAAGTTATGGCAATACTCCCGAACTCCCGCCCCAGTACTGGGTGGCGTCGAGGTTATCTCACCAACGAACTGCATAAAAGAGATTTTCGATGTCGACGTACTAAACTCAGGTATTCCAGAACTGCAACGATAAAATTATACGACAACACCTCAGAGCTCAACTCCCCGGGACACTTCCACAAAACCCCTGACAGGAGGCACCAAGACAATGTTCTCATCATAAAACCATCGGAACGATTCCAAGATACCCGCGTGATCCTAAAAAAAAATTTAGTGAAATTTGAGAAGAGAAGAGTCAAAACTCTACGTCAGGATGCCTTACCAGAGCGATGAGGAGACTGGGAAGTAAAAAGAATTCCTAAACTCTCCGATATATAATTCCTAAATGACTCAAAACATTTTTCTAGACACAACTCGGCTGCTAAAAACGATCAAGCAATGGGGCTCCTAAGGTCGGGGAAGGCTCTGATTACCAACTTGTCACACCCTCGATGCAACTATAGCTCCCACGTGTCGAGGCACGACTTAGAGACATAATCGCATTGAAGGCATATGTCGCAAGTAAGGTAATCTTTACACATCCCATGTAATATAATAATAAAGGGGAGATAACATAGTTGGCTTACACTCGCCATGTCAATCAAGGTACATAAATAACATTACATCATCCAAACACTCATGGCCCGACTACGGCGCCAAAATAAAAGATAACCCAACATGCGACACGGTCCCGATCACCCCCAACTGGGCACCACTACTGATCATCAGGAAAGGAAACATAGTAACACTGAGAGTCCTCGTCGAACTCCCACTTGAGCTCGAGCGCGTCACCTGGAGCGGAATCATCAGGCCCTGCATCTGGTGTAATAGTAATTTGTGAGCCACAGGGACTCAGCAATCTCGCACCCTCGCGATCAAGACTATTTAAGCTTATAGGTAAGGCAAGGTAAGAATATATGTGGAGCTGTAGCAAGAGACTAGCATAATATGGTGGCTATCCTATTCGCAAAAGAGAGCGAAAAGAGGAGGCAAAGCGCGAGCGATAAACTAGAGGACAACCTGCGCAAGTATTACTCCAACACCGTGTCCACTTCCCGGACTCCGCCGAGAAGAGGCCATCGCGGTAACACACTCAGTTGATTCATTTTAAATAAGTTAAGGTTCAAGTTATCTACAACCGGACATTAACAAATTCCCATCTGCCCATAACCGCGGGCATGGCTTTCGAAAGTTCAAATCCCTGCAGGGGAGTCCCAACTTAGCCCATGACAAGCTCTCACGGTCAACGAAGGAATAGACCTCCTCCCAAGACGTTCCGATCAGACTCGGTATCTTGGTTCTTCAAGACACTTCGACAGGTTAAAACAAGACCAGCAACACCGCCCGAATGTGCCGACAAATCCCGATAGGAGCTGCACATATCTCGTTCTCAGGG
>NC_053026.1:543465475-543533591 GCF_003073215.2 Triticum urartu
CGAAATGTGGCACATAATATACCGGTGGAAAGGTTATGAATAGTAGCAAGTTTCTCATGTAGACATGTAATACAAATTTGTTGCCGTTTGAGAGCTGTTTTTAAAATGGCAAAACAACGTTGCTTTTTGCCTTTTAAAACATGTAAATGAACGACGAACGTCTCGTAAATATAATTTTTGAACCGTGCAGGGTGGAGCACGTGAACTTCTTGCAACAAAACTTTTAGGCTTTTAGTTTTGTAATATTTCATTCTCTTCTGAAACGCATTCCGTGTAGTAGTTGAACTTTTCGTTGTTTTCACCTTAAACTTCTGTCACGTTTTCGTAATTCCCCACATATACATCGGAATTGCACAAATAATATACCTTTGCAAACCTGCTGAAAAGATATAACTTTTTCTAATATGGTTAAGCTTTTGTTTTGAACAACATGCACCATTTTGTTTTAACCGTTTTTTAGAATAAGAATATTTATACACCTTGAAAAGTTGTTGAATATGAGAATTTTTTTAATGTATAGCATTTTTATTTTAAATTTGTAATGGATTGAGAGAATTATTTTAATTCACAAAACAACATTTTTTGTGTGTTTTTGCACATGTAAATACATGGTGAACCTTTTTCACAAGTATTTTTGAACTTCCCCTCGCCAAGCACTTGAACTTCTCGCAACCTTTAGTAACTGGAAAAATCTGATTTTTCAAATAAATAGTAAACTGCTCCGCTATTTCAAATTAAACTTCTTGGTTTTATTCTCTAGTAACATGAAAACCTGACTTTTTTATGTACATTGAACTACCCCGTTCTTCGAAATTGAACTTCTTTGTTTTAATCTTTTAGCATTGGGGAAAATCTGAGTTTTATAAACATCAAAGAGCTTCATAATTTTTTGGACTTCTTAGTGTTATTCACTGGCAACGAGAAAAGTCCTAGCCATGTAATAAATATCGAAACACATTTCATATAGGAGTTGACTACTCGCTATTTTAACTTTGAACTTCTGTCACGTTTTTTTGGTTGTAATTCCTCACCCGTTCGTTGAAGTTGCACAATGATATACCTTTAGAAACTTGTTGAAAAGATGCCACTTTTTCTAATATGGTTAAACTTTTGTTTCGTATAACATACACCAATTTGTTTTAACCGTTTATTTTGGAATATAGCAAATGGTCTACCCTTGAAAAGTTGTTGAATAGGAGGAACTTTCTTTCATGTAGAATTTCCCCGGGCACATCGCTTGAACTTCTAACAACAAAATTTCTAGACTTTGCCATTTTATTAATTTTTTTCTCATATGAAACACACATCATTCAGTACGTGAACTTCAAACTGGTATCACTTTAACTTCTTATTTTTTCTAAAAAAAACTTGATAGATCCTATCTTTGTTCTAATGTTTGAACTGCTCTCATTTAAAAAATTGAACTTCCTGGCTTTTACTCTTTAGGTGTGGGATAAATATATTTTATATAAACTTCGAATTGCTCTACTAATTTAACTTGAACTTCTTTGTTTTTGCTCTCCCAAGCACAAAACGGACAATAGCAAGCACAAATTTGTTTAGATAAAAATATGAGTTTTTATAAACTTCGAACTTCTCTATTATTTTAATTTGAACTTCCCTATTTTATTTTTAGAGAAAAATATGGTTTTCAAATAGGCATCAAACAATTTCTTTAATATTGAACTTCATACTTTTATTTTTCCTAGAATTGGAAAGAATTTTGAGTTTTCCATATACGTTGAACTAACCCATCATTTTAATTTCCAGTTTTATTCTATTAGTAATGATGAAAATCTATGTCTTTTATAAACATCGAACTCCTCCATTATTTTTAATTTGAACTTCCTTGTTTTATTCTTTTTAGTAGCGGGGAAAATCCTATTTTTGTAAATAAACCCCAAACCACTGTAGTTTTTTGAGAAACGGAAAATCCATCTTTTTATAAACACTGTACTGCTCTATTTTTTAAATTTGAACTTCTTAGGGTTTATTTTTATTTGAAAAATTGGCACAAAGGTATACATTGTCAAGTACTAATAGATACACACGACACTTAAATTAAGAATAATTGAAGCCTCAAATGATCATTTAAGTCCATGATGAATTTCCAAAATAAGCAACCCTTTTTCAAATGCATCATAGTAGATCAAATTTAGCTTCTTTGAAAATTGACATTTGTTTTTATTTTTTTGACATCATGCTTTGTGGAAAACAATCTTCTTGTTTGCGAGTAGTCTTAAAAATGGCAACAATAGATAAAAGAATTATACATCAAGAGCACAAAATGTAGAAGAAACTTCTCGAAATTCTCTCCACAGATGTCAAGTCAATTTTCTCATGAGCCAAATACATAAACAATCGAAGAAGAAAAAGGCATACTTTTGTACAAAAAAGACATGTTGTATCTCTCATTCCTCACCACACTCTGAATGAAAAAAGGTACAAGAACACATTTTTTGGATGGTTGGTCCTCCCTTGAGCTTGGGGAAATAACTACACAGAACCAAAACTGATTTTTTTATGTTGGTGCTTCAGGCGAACGAATCCACCTGCTCCTTGAATTACTTCATCAGTAGGATAATACAGCGGACATTGACGGGCTTCCGTGCTCATATTTGTTCTTGTTTTTGGTGAAGTTTGTTTTTTGGCCTGCAGATTGTAGTAGCATTGTAGGGCAAGCATAAAACAACCATCTTTGTTGAAATAAAATGGGTGAAAAATGACAGAGAGTATGAAATCAGAAGTATGAGGCCGAAACCTTCCTCGTCTGAGCATGGCAGGAGTGGGATTTCGGGGTTCCTGTAGTTGTGAACCTCCACGGGCCGCGTACTTGAACGGCCGGAGGAGGCGTCGATGAACGCCGTGGTGCGGCAGTGAAGCTGCACCGGTAGGAGTCTGCGCAGTGGTGGGGGAGCCTCTGCCTGGCGGCATCATCAGGGAGACGGAGGCATATGTACCGTGCATTCATGTGTATAAAAGGTGAGCCCTTCAAGTTGGAAATCTTCAGAAACCATCCATTCATTGACGTCCTCTGAAATGTTCACAAGACAATTAGAATATCAGTTGGTAGAGAAAATATTGGTTTCACACGCAAGAGAGCAAAAAGAGATATTGATGGGAGGACGGGCACACGGGAGCGTAGATGGGCAACAACGCTCCAACCTGTCGATTACAGCCTGGAGGAGTAACCTCCCCGCTGCCATCATCTGTAGATGTAGGTCGAGTCCTGCTCTAGGCTGCAGGCGAAGACCTCCTCCTCTGGCAAGTGGTGGCGGAGGTGGGCTCCATGGACGGCGACGGGGTGTGCCCGGTGGGGAGCTTGGAGCAACTGATCGGAGGTGAATCTTCAAGAGAAAAGTCGATTAGTGCTCTCCGCCGGGCCACAAAATGTCTCTATCTCTCCATTGAAACACAGGCTTGATTACAAGTTACACAAAAACAATTAAAACTTCTCCACGGCCGTTTGATGCATTTGGAAATAAAAACTGGAAGAAGACTGTTGAAAACTGAAACCAACTAACCAAAACATCAGTTTTTTTTGCAACCTACATTACAAGCTGAAACTTCAGACAACTGGCTACGAGCACTAGCTACCCGAGCTGTCGTCGAAGGCCGAGAAGAGAACAGAGGTGAATGGGCATAGCGAGTTGCACCGGTGGTTTGCCGTCGGTTGCCAATCGATCTCAACTTCGTTCTGTGGTCATCAAAACCCACGTGGTTGTTAGGGACGGACGGGATTCCCGCGGCCAAAATCCAGCAGAGCCAAACCGGTGGTGAGGATTAAGGAAGGAGGAGGGGAGACGACAGCAGGGGAGGGCCGCCGGTGAGACTCATGGTGGACGCGCTCCGGGCCGGTCCGGTCCCGGTCCGAGCTGGTGTTTGGACCGGCCGCCGGCGGGCCGAGCCGGACCGGACTGAGAAGCATGGCGGTCCTGTTTTCAGGGACCGGACCGGCCATGGCGAAGCTCGGGCCGGACCGAGAGGACCGGCCAAGAGACAAGGCAGAGCGCGCACTGGAGCTTCGCGGCGGCTGACCATCGGGGATGCGGCGCTAGAGGAAGCGCAGCTCATCGGTGACATGTCCACAAGCTTTAGACGAACCATAGGAAGCTAGCAGAACAAATAAGATCACCAATGGCATCTCAACGGAGACGAATTTGGCACGGCAGCCGGTGGACTGGGATGAAAGGGATGATGGCCGATGCAGCAATGTAGGACCTTCCATGTCGATTTCTTTGTATGATACGACGCATCGGAGTCAGGCGCAGCCGTGGCGGACGTAGACGATGAGGTTTCTTGTGAGGTTTTTTCACCCCCGACACGCCTGGGTCACCACGGCCCCGCCACGCCCCCGCCATGCCGCTGGCACGCCCTAGCCACGCCCGACTCAGTGCTCACCATGCCGCCGCCATGCTCCAGCCACAGCGATGCAGCATTTTCTCGGTCCTGCGAGCTGGCTCGGTGAAAGACCGGACCGGACCGACAAACTTTCGGGCCGAAATTTGCAGCTCGGACAGGCTGTTTTTCTTACCGGGCCAGGACCGAGCCGGCCCGGACCGAGCGAGCCACGAGCCGGTCCGAAAGACCGCTCGTTTCGTCCACCCTGAGGTGAGACCACGGTGGCGATTGGTAGAGGAGGCGGCCCCGGCGAAGGTCGGGAGAGGAGGCGGGGGGTGTACCTGCGCGTGGTGGCAGAGGAGATCCAGGGGCGGCGGCTGTCAGTGGTGAGGGGCCCTGGGCATCGCTCGGGGGCAGCGATGTTGCCTGAGAGGTGGAGATCGGGGGCAGCGATGTTGCCTGGGCGGTGAAGCTCGGGGGCCTGGTGAGAGTCGGGGATGGGGGCGCAAGCCCTGGGCGACGCTCCAGAGTAGTGTCCCGGCGGCGGGCGGTGGCGCTCGGGAGGAGGGGCCCGACGGCAGGGGCGGTGCTCGGGAACAGTGTGGAGGCGACAGAGGTGGTTGGGGTGGAGGGCGCGCGGCGCGGTATGGCATGGAGTCGGCCGGTGCGTGGTGGCGGCGCATCCGGGGCGTCGCTGGTGGTTAGGGACGACGGCGGCGTGTCAGGACCCCGATCCTAAGCCACATTGATCTAGCATGTAATACATCATATCACTTTGCGGCCTCAGGCATGGTATCCCCACGGGTGCCACCTTACCTGGACCGGGACCGTTTGTGCCTTTTGGCTTCATGTATATGATAGTGTCGCTAGCATCCATATGACAGAGAACCCGGGCCGACATGACTAGTCGTGAACGCATAGTGGCACTAACTTACAGGGACAAGCATACATGACCCAGCAACGAACGTGTCGGTCATCAGCGAGTGAATTCGGGCTGTAGCAACTGGGCTAGCTGGACTCCGAAAGACACCGCGTGACATTTCCCCGAAGGGACAGACACAAGATCGAAGAAGGACACATGCCGGCCAGTCAAAGTGTTCCGGAGCTGTAGCAACTGGGCTAGCAGGACTCCGATAAAGCGGGCTGTAGCAGACTACCATGGCTCAGTGGAAGCATTAGACCACATTTCCCCATAAGAAAGGCTGCCAAGGATAGACAACTAGGTTGTCGGATCCCACACATACCAAGCATTTCAATTATACACATAATATGCTTGATATGTGTAAATACAACATGGCATCACAATAAGACTCTATGACTCAAAGTATTTATTCATAAGACTCCAAAGAGTCAGATATTACAAGCATGTGTCTCATGACCCAGCATTCAAGTCATACAAGCAATAGCACATGCGGAAGCTTAACATGTCTGAATACAGACAACTACAAATGAAAAAGGCTGAGAAACCTGACTAACTACAAGACCCTACCGAAGGCACATGATCGTAGCTGAGGTAACAAGCTAAAAGTCGAAGTCCACGCGGAACTACTAGCGAGACTGAAGCCTCTAAGCAAAACATAAATTAAGCAAACATGAGTACAAATGTACCCAACAAGACTTACATCAGAGCTAACTACATATGCATCGGTATCAACAAAGGGGTGGTGGAGTTTAACTGCAGCAAGCCAACTTTGTCTCGGTAGCTATCCTGAACTACGACTACAAGTAACTCTTTTGGGGTGGCGCACATGAGTCATCATATTCACCACCACTCTCGTCTCCCTATGAGAACGCCATCCATAGCACTCACGCTTATCTTGAGCATTTTAGAGTATCCACTTTCACTTGTCTATGAACTGTACAGGCAACCCAGAAGTCCTTTACCGCGGACGTGGCTATTCGAATAGATCATTTATAACCCTTCAGGGGTGTACTTCTTCACACACGCTCTCGCCACTTACCACCATGTACACGTCGTGTATCTCGGCAACCTTCGAGCGGAAGCCTGGCGAGGGAGTCGGCCACATCCTGACTAACCACACAAGTCTCTAGTCCAGGTTTATCGCCTATTCGGGTTCCATCCGCGAGGAGATCCGGCCGGGGTTTCGCTCACAGCCGCAAACGATGTGTGCAGGGTTCCCGAGACACCAAACGGGCGACTTAGTACACCGGGCCACGGTGTATCTACCGCATCATAGCCCACCCCTAGGGTCGGCGCTACGCACGGCCTTCAACACATATCCTACAAATACCAGAAACTAGTTGCAACACCTGGACAGAGATGAAGGCGATTAATAAGTCGAGAGAATCAATTAAAAATCCCAATGTGTGGTAGTAGCTGTTCATGGATCACAAACACAGAACTCAGTTCCTGAGGTCGGTTTCAATGAGACAACCTACCAAGTACTCCTACATGGCCTCTCACCGCTACCTTTACCAAATCGTGTTCACACACTTAGCTCTCAACAGTAGGACATGTTCACCACATTCCAAATCATCCCCGATGAATCAGACTTGACTCAACTCTAAGCAGTAGCAGGCATGACAAATAAGCATGAATGAGTAGGCACATCAGGGCTCAAACAACTCCTACTCATGCTAGTGGGTTTCATCTATTTACTGTGGAAATGACAGGTCATGCAGTGGAAAAGGGGGTTCAACTAGCGCAGCAAGTAACAGATGAATCGTTGTTGTCCTAATGCACTAAAAGAGAGCATGAGTGAGAGAGGGGATTGTATCGGAATGAACAAGGGGGGTTTGCTTGCCTGGCACTTTTGAAGATAGTATAGTTCTTCATCGGTGTCATCGATCTCATCGTCGGAACCACGTCTACCGAGAGGGGACAAATATCGGCAAACAAGTAAGAACACAATCAATGCAATGCAAAAATTATGATCCATGATAATGGCATGGCAACATGCTGTGATTTGAGCTAATGCAACTAGAACAGAAGGTTTTGAGCTTATTTGAACCAAGGGTTCAAATTCAAACTCAAGTTATGAACTCATATAATGCATTATCATGTTTTGATCTAAACAGCAGGGTTAAGTTTCTTTATCATGCATGAAACCAGTACAGATGGATAGATTGGATTTTTCTGATAATTTTTCATATATATAAATTATTTCATTTGGAGTTACATTTTAATTTCTATGATTTTTCAAAGTTTAGGTTATTTTCTGAAATTTCCTGGATTATTTTTAATCCAAAAAATGATTAATTGCATCAGCATGACGTCGGTGTGATGTCATCAAGTCAACAGGGGTGGTCCAGGTCAAACCTGACCTGTGGGGCCCGCATGTTAGTGTAACAGGGCAGGAACAGAGGCTGACCAGTGGGGCCAGGTCAACGCTGAGGTGGAAAGGTCAAACTGACTGGTGGGGCCACGGGCATTAGCTTAATTTAAACAGTGAATAACACTGTGGTTAATTAAGGGCGAGGCCGTATGTCAGTGAGCTAGGGGGTTTAATTAGCGGGTGATTAACCGGAGTTTGGCCGGCGGTGACCCAAACCATGGCGGAAGTTCACCGGGAACGCTGTTCTGGCAACGGTTCAACACGCGGAGATTACCAGGAGGTAGCTTGTGCTCGACTGCGTCTAGTAGAGCGAACGAGAGGCCTCGGGGTTGCCGGAGTTGACCACGGGAACGACGGAGGCGGTGGAAGTGGCTCGGGCTACGACAGAAACGCGGGTGCAGCTCATAGCCGAGCGAACCGAGCCGTTAGGTGGCACCTAAGAGGCTCCGGGAGCACGTCGGACAGCTCATGGCACTTGGGAAGCTCGGCAATGAGGTGCGCGACGGCAAAGGCGGACGACGGCGTGGGAGCTTGCGGGGCAGCAACTAGAGGATTTGAGGGACAACGGGGAAAGGGGGAAACGGGTCAACGGCTCACCGCGGGTCATCCGGTGCTGCTGGAGAGGCCGGGGAAGTACAGGTTCTAGCGAATCGACGACGACGACCCTCGGTGTCCGTGGAAGAAGAACGATTGGAGACGGTGTTGCAGGCATCCGACGAGGCTTGGCCTCGTCGAGGATGAAGCTGGATATGATACGGAGCTCGGGAGGCAGATATGGAGCGAGGGAGTGGCTGGCCGCGGTGGTTCTTGGTGGTGGCCATGGCGGCTTCGGCCATGAGGGGGAGAGCGAGGGAGCGAGAGGGAGAGAGAGAGCGAGGGGGTCATTGGGTTCCAGACGGCACGGGGTGGTGATCCGTAGCATCACGCTGGCCAGGGAGGGCCAGGCAGGCAGCTGCGTACCGGCCCGCGCGGGCGCCGTGCTCGGCCTCACCTCTGCCAGTAGGCAGAGGTTAAAGACAGGTATGCCCCTGGTGGGCTGGGCCGCCAGGTCAGGAGGCCCAAGTGGGTGAGGCCAGGTAAGTTTGCTCTCCTTTTTATTACTTTATGTTTTATGTTTTTCTGTTCTGGTTTAAAATAATACTAAACCATTTCATAAAATCCTGGAAATAATTATGGGTGCTTTCTGAACTATTCCACTGACCCTTAACAATTTCCAACATTTTTGAAGCATCTAAAATATATATAGCAATTAAATAGCTCAATTCAAATTATGTTTTGAATTAATTCAAAGTCCAATATGTTCCTGCAAAATGTGAACCACTTTTTGGTAGATGCATCCACCTTGATCCAGAAATGATGAACACTTTTAAAGGGCATTTTGGAATCATTGAAAAATATTTTACTTGAAACTATTTGAATTCATTTGGTGCTAGGGTTTGAACATCCCCAATTCAAATTCTTTTGAATTTAAAAACATGATGCATGGATGCTCACAGATGCAACTAATTACAAGCAATTTTAGGGTTGTGACACGGCGGTTGGGAGCAGGGTGGGGGCGCCGTGTGCGGTTGGGGGTAGGGCGGAGGGGGCTGATGACACGTTGGAATCGGGAGGTTGGGGAGAGCTCGCAGGTGAGGTTTATTTTTCTTCTTTTTTTTCTATCGGTTCGGGAGTTCGGGAACACCTCGTCGCTTCTTATAGGGCTGATCGTGATCCAAATAGTTATTCTAATCTCAGGATTAGAATAGTGTTGTCCTATATATATACAACAGTAATTAGAAGGTGCTCTGGTTCTTTGGTTGTAATTTCTCCTCGCAGTAATAGTTCACATGCACTTCCATCGGTTCCTCCTGCTTATATATCCTCACATTTTGGTTGCTGAAAATGGGGAGCTCTTTGCAAGGCCTATAGATTTCAGGAGAATATGCAAATAAACTTCAATATTCGTCCTGAAGATGATACTGAAGATAATATCGACATTTGGGTGGATGTGGATATGCTTCCGTTTCTACCTCTATGTGAGGTTGTCAAACAAACTTGTTAAGTAATTTATATTATTTATTTAATAATATTTGGTGTTCAGCCCTACTAAACTTGCTTATTTATAATTGACAGCTTATTTACTTTCTTCAAAAAATACTCGGAAGGTTGTAGACAAGACGTACTACAGTTATGACTCAGAGCTAACTTGTCAGGACAAAGGATCTCTTGTCCCACTTATAAATGATGTTGAGACTTTTAAGACTAATTATCAAATTACAGAAAATTATAGTGAATACGTGCCAGTAGTCCACTAGTTGCATGATGGTAAGTTCAATGCAAAAAACATGGTAAGATTTTGTTAACTATGGTTGCATACATTCTTCTTAAGTAAACTCTATTTCTAACTATATATGTTACTATTATGTTCTTCAATAGAAGATTCCGAAGGAGGTTCTGTCTGACATGATGTTCACCGAAGGTCATATGCATATGGTTAGGTTACGACCGACTCCGCCGACGACTTACCATAGTGGATACTCAATTTCTCTAAAAGGTGAAAGGCTCGATATCCAAGAATGGAGCAAAGTAATGAATGTATGTAGGCAACCAATTGGAGGGAATATGAACGTGTGCAAGCCACAAGTTGAAGATAGGTGGATCTCTATTCTCCATTTGTAAGATGGGCCGGTTTAGCTGTTTTATACTATTTTACCTAATAGAGAGAAGTAGGTCTTAGGTAGTTATTTACCTTAGGATGACTACCCTTAGCTAGTGTTGGTTAACTTTCATTTGGGCTATATTGATGGTCAGTTATTATATGACTGGATGATGATCGAGTTCTTAAATGACTACGATGATCATGATGACGCGGTCGTTCTACTTATCATTAGCTATAATAATGACGAGTTATTATATATATGACTATGAATGATGAGTTGATGTATGACTATGGATGATGATGAAGAGTTATTATTATGTGACTACGGATAATAAATTATTTTATCATTAGGTGGAAGAAACATAAATTAGATTAAAGTAAATGGATCCAAGTGAGCAAGTTAAATTAGTGGGATGATATGATGTTGGGACGGCACACAAGACTCAAATCTCATTCATCAAAACAAATGTTGGTCCGGCGCACCAAATGCTATACATAATAGATACATAGTAAAGGAAATAATACTAGCATTATTTTACAGCTCATAACCCCCGTTTATATATGCCTCAAAAAGAAGTGTTGTGCGTGTAACCCGTCTAGTTTTCGCTGCAGGCGCGCAGGGAAACAGTCAGGAGCCTCGCCATCCCATCGTCGCGGGGAAACAGTGAGGTGCCTCGCAGTCTTGGAGCGGAGGGCAGTGCGTATGTCTGCGGCGTGAAGAATGGCGGTACGTCGTCGTTTCTCTCTTCTTTTTGTTTTTGTATGTATTTTTTACTTGCCATGAGACCAATGCCGGTGCCCACACAGAGTCGTTGTCTTGGCCGAGCAGCTAGCTAGCTCGTCCCTGACGCGTGCGGACCTCGTTGTTCTTCAAGTTGGTCAGATGGATCGACGACCACACTCACGACTATTCTTCGTTCTTGGTGGGACATGCACGGATGAATCCTTCTTGTTTCTTGATGGCCACGCTCACGGCTAGTTAGATGTAGAAGTTCTAGTATCTGTTCGTCATTACCCACGGATCGCCTGATTTGGTAAGGAGAAAAAAGGCCGGCTGATTCCAGTTCACCGTCCGATCCCACTCGTAGCTGGCAATGGCACGCATGCAACCTTGTATATATGCATGTTACGTTTCTGGTCCCACTACAGAACTACGTTTGTGGCCCAATACATGATGCATGGGCCCCAACTTAGCTCGGCCTTGATTGGGCCGTCTGATCACTTGATCGCGATTTCGCGTGGGCTACACTGTAAGCATGAGGGACGGGACGCCTGCCTGGCTGTTTGTATGCGGTCACTTTGAACACCGGCCTCGATCGGAGGCTGTGGCGGCGGCACGGGTTTTCCCCAGAGTAGCTACAGCGCACGTAGCTACGGCTGAGCCCCAACGAGAAGCCCGACCATGCAAAGCGAACGCGGCGCAAGGTGACGCAGAAGGCAGATGTGCTAAGGATATGGCCCCTCAGCTTTACTCCTTTGCTCGGGCTCGGGGTGCCAACCAAAGAACAGTGGGTGAGGCACTTTTTAACGAGACTTGGATCAGAGACCTACGACAGGCTCCCTTAGCTCAGGTAATTGTTGAGTATTTTTTATCTTTGGCATGATATTCAGATGGTTCCAGGTCTTCAGGCTAAAGAAGCAACAGCAGGGCCGGCCGGCTTCCTGGTCCTGGGGTGTCTACCAGATGACCGGGTAGGTGCTCTTCGTCAGCCGGGCCTGATCCAAGGCCTTCGGCACAAGACACGCCAACAGACCGGGATACATCTACTTCCTCAACGACGTCTACCCTGGTGGTCCGCACAGTGTCCTCCAGCAGAACGAGTAACCCTGCACCGACGCCAGCGGGTGGCGTTACTCAATCCCCAGCGAGATAGAGCACTGCCTGCCATGGTCTCCCCCCTCAGACATCTCGCCGTACATTTGGTATATACCACCATAAAATGAGCTATACCCAGCAGGTTCAGTTTGAGGCATCACACAGATATTTATCAGTTTAATGAGAGTCTTTCTTGTTTGTGTTTGCTCATCGACGGTGTTTCTTTGCTGCTGTACTCTTTGATTTTGTTGTTGTTGTAATATGTGAACCTGAAAGTTCCATATCCAGTGTGTTGTATGTGTGCTAAATTTCAAGTCTGTTTTCGAACTCATTTCATCTATATGAAATTGTGAACTATTTAGAGTTTTAGACTGCTACTATATAGGTTGTTTAAATTATTTGTATGAATTTCTGTTGTAAATTCTAATTCCGACTTTGATATTTTCCACCGTGTGGTCACGAGTGCACACAACTTCTTATTGTATCGCATTATTGCATCTGTCGGTGGCAGAGGAGTTTTTCATGTCTCCTCTCTTTGCATTGAGATGAGATAATCTGCAACTGAAGATTTGATGTGTTTTCAGGTATACAACAACTAGTAGTGAATGTATGTTGTAGACTCTAGCTAGTCTGTGCATCACCATTATTCTTCACTGATGTGTTTTAGCGGCATATACTTACCACATCTTTGATGTGGTTGTCGTTGAAACTGAAACTTCCGTATCCTATTTGTTGTATGTGCTTAATTTGAAGGCGTTTTTCGAACTCATTTCATCTCTGAAATTGTAATGTATTTAGCTGATACTAGGTACATATATAGGTTGTCTGATTTTTATATGCTTCTCATTTTTTTCTTGCTTTCGTAGTATTTGAAATATGTGTATGATTTTCTGTTGTAAATTCTAAATCAGATTTTGATATTTTCTGCCGTATTTTTACTACTGCACAAATTTTCTGATTGTATCGTATGATTGCATCTATCACTGGCAGAGGTGTTTTTCATGTCTGCCCTGTTTGCATTGAGATGAGATGATCTGCAACTGAATATTTGATGTGTGCTCGGTGTATAGATCAACTAGTACTGATTGTATTTTTTGCACTCTAGTCTTTATTAGATGACCCTTCTTCAGTTCTCTGCGGAATGTTTGATGTGTTTTAGCGTTTTCCATTTATGCCACTGAAGAAACCTCACTTTGTAGAATACAAGGTCATAAATGGGCACGCTGCGGCTGATTTAACGATGTGAGCCGGACAAAGCGAATGGAAGTTATGCTATTACATTGGGCTTCATTGTCAAGCCTTTACATCTAAGCTCTACGTATATTTACGATGCCTTCTTGCACTGTAAATTGTATCTAGGAAGAGCATATGTACATAGCCAGAGCAGACTAAGCCAGACAAAATGGGACAGGCTGGTTCACTCAGGAGAATATTTCCCATGTTCATATACAACGAATAACTTGTTATTTTGTATAACATGGAAATGTTTTTTTTGCATTGACTGTGATCCACAAGACCAGCGAAATGGAAGAAGGGGTCCAGGCATGAACATAGGCAAAGGTTTATGTTTTCTTGTTAGTACTCCCTCTATCTCAAAATGTAAGTGTCAAAAAACGTCTTACATTTTGAGACAGAGGGAGTAGCATTTTAAATGATCATTGATGCATCTTACTAATTTAATCATTATTCATCGACTTGTCTCCGGATGTCATGTGGTGAGCCTGCCATGATTTAATTTTGCTTGCTATCTTCTAATCCTCCAATCCATGATGGGGAACGAACACCCGATTGATAAATCTCTGTTGTTGATGTAGTACGGCTGGCATGCCAATACCATGTAATCCCACTATTTCTATAGATATTTGACAAAGGCATGCAAACAAAGAGAATGCCGTGGCCAAGAGCATAGTGCAATTCAATAAGTGAAAGCTACATGGTTCATGTTAACTGCAAACCAAGTTATATATTTGTCGTGTTGCTGCTAATGGGATTCACAAAACACCTCTGCTAGCACAACATCGGCGGGATCCCAGGAAGAGGAAATCAGCCGCAATCGAGGTTGAGGGCTAACTAGCTCCGGTGCCGGCGGCAACAATGGAACACGATGGAGGCGGAGAGGGTGAAGACAGACGAGATCTTGACCTCAACCCCCCCCCCCCCCCCCCCGCCCCTAAAGATAATCTCGCTCTTCCCTATCATGCAAGGCGGTCGCACCCAGATCCTTGTGAAAGAACACCTCTCTTTATAGTGTGACTTTCCAATGATTCAAATAAATCAAAAAATCTCAGGGCCTTAGGAAAAATAACACCATTTCCCTTTTTGAAATGGTCGAGGGAAGGGGGGTGATACGTCTATTTTGCATCATGCTTTTATATTGATATTTATTCCATTATGGGATGTTATTACACATTATGTCACAATACTTATGCCTATTCTCTCTTATTTTACAAGGTTTACATAAAGAGGAAGAATGCCGGCAGCTGGGATTCTGGGCTGGAAAAGGAGCAAATATTAGAGACCTATTCTGCACAGCTCCAAAAGTCCTGAAACTTCACGGAAGACGTTTTCAGAATATATAAAAAATACTCAACGGAAGAAATTCACCAGGGGGGCACACCCTGCCCACGAGGGTGGGGGGCGCGCCCTACCCCCTGTGCGCGCCCCCTACCTCATGGGCCCCCTGGTGGCCCTCCGGTGGCCATAGTCTGCTATATGAAGTCTTTCGATGGGAAAAAATAATAAGCCTTCTTCTCGGACGAAACTCCGCCGCCACGAGGCGGAACCTTGGCGGAACCAATCTAGGGCTCTGGCGGACCTGTTCTGCCGGGGAAACTTCCCTCGCGGAGGGGGAAATCATCGTCATCATCATCACCAACACTCCTCTCATCTGGAGAGGGCAATCTCCATCAACATCTTCATCAGCACCATCTCCTCTCAAAACCCTAGTTCATTTCTTGTATCCAATTCTTGTCTCCAAGTCCAGGATTGGTGCTAGTAGGTTGCTAGTAGTGTTAATTACTCCTTGTAGTTGATGCTAGTTGGTTTAATTGGTGGAAGATCATATGTTCAGATCCTATATTCATATTAATACCCCTCTGATTATGAACATGTTTATGCTTTGTGAGTAGTTACTTTTGTTCCTGAGGACATGTGAGAAGTCTTGCTATTGGTAGTCATGTGAATTTGGTATTCGTTCGATATTTTGATGAGATGTATGTTGTCTCTCCTCTAGTGGTGTTATGTGAACGTCGACTACATGACACTTCACCATCGTTTGGGCCTAGAGGAAGGCATTGGGGAGTAATAAGTAGATGATGGGTTGCTAGAGTGACAGAAGCTTAAACCCTAGTTTATGCGTTGCTTCGTAAGGGGCTGATTTGGATCCATATGTTTCATGCTATGGTTAGGTTTACCTTAATACTTTTGTTATAGTTGCGGATGCTTACAATAGAGGTTAATCATAAGTGGGATGCTTGTCCAAGTAAGGGCAGTACCCAAGCACCTGTCCACCCACATACCAAATTATTAATGTACCGAACGCGAATCATATGAGCATGATGAAAACTAGCTTGACGATATTCCCATGTGTCCTCGGGAGCGCTTTTCTATATATAAGAGTTTGTCCAGGCTTGTCCTTTGCTACAAAAAGGATTGGGCCACCTTGCTGCACTTTATTTACTTTTTTTACTTGTTGCTCGTTACAAATTATCCTATCACAAAACTATCTGTTACCACTTATTTCAATACTTGCAGAGAATACCTTCCTGGAAACCGCTTATCATTTCCTTCTGCTCCTCGTTGGGTTCGACACTCTTACTTATCGAAAGGACTACGATAGATCCCCTATACTTGTGGGTCATCAGGGGGTTAAACCATCTCAATTATAGTTTAGTGAATAACTGTAACCTACACTTTTCTAGAAAAATGCAACTGTAACAAAAAAGGTGCAAGTTGCACTCACTAAATTGTTGGATGGCCGCCTCTACGGGCGCGTCCTACACATTCCCTACTCGGTGGCTGCCTTGGTAAGGTCCTTGCCCCATGTCCGTTCCCCCGGTGGCCCTCTCATCGTCGGAGCCCAGTATCCTGGACATTCACTTGGTCGAGGAAGAGGAATTCGTTCAGAAATTCGTGCGAGACACCAGCCTCTGCGTTGTTCACATGCGTTCACTTCCAACCATGGACTCGCTCGGGGCTGTGGCATGGGGTTTTTCTGCAGTAGCTCCGGTGCAAGTGGCTACAGGAGAGGAAATGCCATCAAAATGATTGGCCACAAGGTCGAATCGCGCATGTGGAAAATCATGGAACACGTCGTTCTGTCCGAGATCCACGGGACACAAAGACAACCAAACTCTATCGAGGCCACTGATCTGGGGATCGCCACCCTGTCCCGTGATGTGGCTTCCGGGTACCGTATGAAGAAGAGTGGATCATTGAGAAGGTGGTCTTCGAGGATATGGTTTTACCTTTCAAGGAGAGAAAATTGGTTTCCTTTTCTTTCCCTAACAACAACGAAATTGTCCTGCTGCAGCTGATATCCCAACTAGTACTTCTCCAACTCCAAGGATTTTTTTATAGACATACTCCATCTCCTCAGCCAGCATCGATTCATGGAGGAGAAGATTTCACCCTCTTCTCCAATGCCTAACAAGTGCCTGTTCACAATGCCACCACCTTCTCAAGTGGTTGATGGGCATCTCTTGGTTCAAAGTAGTTTGGAGGATGAAAGTGATGGAAGTTTCGAATTGGACGAATCCGCACACAATGAAGAGGCTCTGGAATTCACACAAGAACAAAGATGGTTGTTCTTGGATCTGGACACCACTGACCGAGAGACAGACGGGACGCCGGATGAGAATAGAGGACACCAAAACCAAGGACGACCGTGCGTAGCGGCGCAGGAAGGCCGCAAGGTGTGTGTTTCGTCAGAGACGAAATGGAGCCCAAAAGAAAACTATGGAGGCAGCGGGAACAGCATACAGAGAGTGAACTCACATATGTGGCTGCACGGGACGAAGGCGCAGGCCTCCCGGAAGTAGCCTTTGCAAAGTGGTGACCCATGTTGTTATGCGATCTAACCGCTGCCATTAGACACCCGTGTGAACTACCATGCAGCACCCCCCATGATCCAGTGGCCACTATCCAGCGACCACCATGTTTGATGCCGACTGGAAGATGTCGGTGCACCCTTGCCCCATCAAAGATAAACATTGCCACTATCAAGAAGGACCTCCACGTGCAACCGTTGCACGTTGACTAGACAACAACCGCCCACGCACCCTCAGCCAATGCATGACCATCATGCAGACACCGGCACACTGTAGTCCAAAACACGAAAATTGCAGGACCTTGGCGACACTATCTGCCCAGCTGGCCCAAGCAAGAAGCGCACAAATCTGCCGTCATGCTCTTTTGCTGATTCAAAGTAGATTTGAGTTTTTCTCAAGAACCAATCAACTTAGAAAAAACAACTTTAGTTTACTAAATAAGTGTAGCCAGCACTTTTCTATAAAAATGCAACAAAATGAAAAGGTGTAAGTTGCACTTTCACTAAACTGTTGCACTTTTCTAAATTGAATGAGACTTCAGAAAGCATCATCAGCTTAGGCATAGACAGAGAAGAGACCATCAGAATGACCTGTGCAGTATGGATCCAGTTGTTCCCCTTGCTCGGTGTGCAGCTTTGACGGCCACGCACCGGCATAGATCGTTACCAGCCAAAACTAACTGGACCACCACTGGACAAACCGAAGGCATGGCAACTAGAAGATCTTTTGAACAAATAGCGACTACTGCAGCCTGGGACTGCAGCCACGCCGGAGCGATTATGATCGGATTTGGTATAGTATAATATGGTGGTTGTCTGTTTGGGTGAGTGGGGAAATCGATCCAGTTGCTTGATGGATGATCGTATTGAGTTAGCTTTACTTTCTCCATGGTGTTAGTTCTCGTGTTCTTCTTCTTCCTAATGAACTATCTGTATGTATGGAGACGATAGATTGATGCTCTTATCCTTATGTCCTATTGGGGATCGAGGTAACTTTGTTGCGGTCTGTGATAAAATCGCGATTTATATTTCGAGCAGGTCCAGGAGATATGTTAGTCATCATTTCATTCTGTTATGTGGGCTTGCTGAGTTTGGAGTAATCCAAAATGAGCGCCAAGATAATGGTAACCTACAAGAGGAAGTGTGGCACGTCACCCTCTCAGGGGGATGATACTCAGGGGGCCAATTCTGATGACGATGTGTTGAACGGATATGGTCATGTAAAGAAGGTTGACTCTATCTCCTTTTCAGCGTTATAGAATTGTTGATATTTGATGTTATCTCGGTGGAATCTGGCTGTCTGCCATTATTGATTTTCCCGTCTTCTAATTAAGATGGTAATTTTTTGCACCTTTTTTAAGGAGGGCGCAAAAGTTGCTGCGTGGAATAGTATAATATGAGCCACGTGTTTGTACAACTCTATCCTTTGTGTATTTGAAAATAGTGTGATACCAATATGATGCAAAGACACTTATATCGCAAGATGTCAATAGCTGGATATGTTCTCGGAACACTATATTATTTGTTTGATGTTTGATATGTGCCACATGCGTTTTTAGAAATCTATCATTAATTGTGTCTTTGGAAATTGTTGATGTTATTTCTGTTGAATCTAGCAGACTATGTTAGTTGTGTTATAGGGTAGAAAAGATGATGCGCCGAATAGTACAATATGAGCCACATGTTTGTAGTGCTCTATCATTCGTGTCTTTGGATATTGTGTGATACAAATATGATGTAAAGACATTTGTATCTGAAGATGTCAATAGCTGGACGTTCCCAAAGTATTATATTTTTTTATGCTAAGCAAATATAAGTATATGCTCTTATTTCTATTATGCCATAAATTTAATGACCTTACTACATCATAGATGGAAGCTCTTATCCTTGTGTCCTAGAGTTGATGGAGATCTGGGGCGAAGTCCCGATCTATATTTCCAGCATGTCTCAGGAGAATACATATCGCCATCGTCTTATAATGTTATGTGAGCTCGCCAAGTGGTGTTTTGGCACGGTTCGACATGAGCGCCAAGATCACATTAACCCATAAGAGGAAGCATGGCACATCACTCACTCAGATGGCTGATGGAGCGACTCCGGAGCCTCCTACTATTTCTAGTGGTGGGGTTGCCAACAGTAAAGCCCCGGAAGACGAGGCGGACATTGGTAACGACCTGTTGAAAGGATATGATCATGTAGGAAACCTTGAGTTTGCTCTTTCCTTGTTGTTGTATGACTGTTGATGTTTGACATTATTTCTTTTGCATCTGTCTATCCATATTAATTTTGCTGTTACTGACTTTCCCTCCTTTTAAGAGTGCAAATTTTCGCAGCCTTTTAAAGGAGGGCACAAAAATTGATGCGCCCACCGGTATAACTCGAGCCACATGATTTTAAGAAAACTGATAGCGAAGGGTCATGGTCAGGCCCCTTGTTTATTCTCTTTATTTATTTTCTCCTTTTCTTCTCACCACCTCAGGATACAATAACCACATATACGCGCTCGCACCACGACAAGTTAAATTGATAGGCTTCACTGATTGCAACAGCCTGGATGACTGGCTCCGGCGGTAGGGCAACTCCATCATGAACTCATTCACCGAAGCACCCGCCAGCCTCTGGACCTCGTCCTTCGGCTTGCAGCTCAGCCACCACTTGAGTAGGCCGTGCAGTGTAGGCAGATCGTCTCGTCATGGCATAAGATCTCCATCTGCATTTCACACAAGTGTATACACAAGGTGTCAGACAAAAGAGCAGGCTCTCATACTTTCTCAGCACGCTCGGTAACAGGAAGAGATATGATTTAGTGATGTATTCTTTGGGAGCTTTGCAGCACAAAAATGGTGCAAATAAATCCTACTATGTCACCAACCAAATCTACAAATGCAGGACGGTAGTTCCTTTTAATGGAAATTGGTGGGGACTGGCCCCTTCAAAAAAGTAGCAAACTCTAGATTTATCGATAATGTAATGCTTGGAAGCAAGCGCCTTGATAGGAGGGCGCATACTTGAGTAGGGTTTGTGGAGTGACAACAATTTAAAATGGAAGTACAAGGACATCTAAAAGGCTCACCTTATCTTCACTTGCTAGCTCATGTTTTTTTATTAATCAGCCTCAGGATGGAGGATACCCACATAGTTCCATCTCCGAAACAAGAATAAAAAAGTAATATTGAACAACAGAATGTATTAAATTCTTGGAATTTAGTTACATGTTATTACATCACCAACAACGAAGTGCTATTAGTAATGAATGGGAAAAAAGCACGCAGGATTTTTTGATGAAATATCGTCTCCATTGTTGATAAAAATTCATAAGAGCACTGTTTTTCTAAGTTCACTGCCTTCATATTTTGAGATGAAGAGAATAACTCTGGCTAATAGCAGAGCCATCTATGCATCTAGTAGAAAATATAACAGGAAAAGGGCCATCAGCACACTGAGCCATCTTACGCTGGGCAAATATCTCCAGCAATCTATGCTACGAATAAGAGGCTGCTCAGTAAAGTTTGAGAGGCCTCTTTTTTTGGATTTTTTGGACTGCTTACCACATGTGTCACCTGGTTGAGAGGCCTCTATCATTGTTGACAAACAAACTTGAAGACTAAAGCGAACTAACTTAGTCCTATAGAAATTCTTTTACAGCCGAGGAAGAAGTTTAGGTTCTACCCTGCAAAACAGCTCTCATTTTGATGTGAAGAAGCAAAATACACGGTCTATTGGAATCAACATAAATACTGAATATGTTGCAAGAGGTCTTACTGGTTCGAAAAAGTGACTAGTGAAAACCAGACTTGGGTAGTTATTTGCTCATGCGAGTCTGCTTCTAGGCTTTCCCTTGGACTATCCTCCGTAGTAGTTTCAGTTTTTGAACCTTTCCTTGAGTGAAGAATTAGATTTTTCTGATTTGTTCGTGCTTGCCACGACTAAACGTCATAAGGGCTTCTCAAGCTCTTCTTTGTCAATCCTCTCGTGATTCTATCCATCTTTAGAAATTTATGCACTGTTCTGTTTGGGTTGAAAGTGTAGTTACACTGGTAGAAAAAGGGCCTATAGTCCTGGTTCGTAAGGGCCTTTAGTCCCGGTTCCTGAACCGGGACTAAAGTGTCGGTACTAATGCCCTGTACTTTTACTCCCGGTTCAATCCAGAACCGGGACTGATGGGCCTCCACGTGGGCAGTGCGCAGAGCCTAGGCAGGAGACCCTTTGCTCCCGGTTGGTGGCACCAACTGGGACCAATAGGCATCCACGCGTCAGCATTTCTTTGGCTGGGGTTTTGTTTTTTTGAAAGGGGGGGGTGGGGTTTGGGGGTTTTGGGGTTAATTTAGGTGTTTCATATATTGTGTTAGCTAGCTATAATTTATAGAGAGAAGTGTCCTCTCTTACATCCGTGCTTGGTCGACGATACGTACTATACATACGTATAGAGAGGACTAGATACGCTAGTTAGCTAGTAAGCAAACGAAGGAAACAGAAGATCGTCATGAACATATATGCATACAGAGAGAAGTGATATCGACCACCTCTCCTTCTTCGAGAGATTGGTCGAACAACAAGTTCTCGTATATCTATCCGACACTACCGGCTACATATATACAATAATTATCTCTTACAAATATAATCATACGGACTCATGGTCCACATAGTATTCTCCGTCTTCAGCGATCACTTGGTCAAGAAAGAATGCCGCCAATTCCTCTTGAATTGCTCGCATGCGAGCTGGTGCTAGGAGTTCATCCCGCTTCCGAAACATCTAATTTGAAGAAGGGGGTCAATACATATATATATGAATGACTGAAACTCAATACAAATGATGGTAATAAAATAAAATTGTGAATGTTGTTATTTACGTACTTCATATTGTTCGTCAGAGTACCCGCCCCGCTCATAGGTCATGTGGCGGATGGACTCGCAGACGTAGTATCCATAGAAATCATTCCCTTTTTCCTGCCACAACCACTTTACCAGAAATAGAGGTCAATCAAACTGATAAGCAAGAATGCTAAATGGTATTGATGAAACTAGCGCTTGAATCACTAGGAGATGCGCGGAACATGCTACTATAGTACTTACTTTCGGGTGTCTAAATTCCAGCTCCTTCGCCAGTCTCGGAACTGTTTTGGTGAATTTTCTCCAAACCCTGCCGGACAAAGAAAACAATTACTTGATATCAGGAAATGAACAAAGTTGCTGATATGGTGGATAATGATCGATTTAACTTACTTCTTGAGGATTTCAATCATGTCCACATACTCCTGGGGATCTTTTCGTTTAGAGTCCAAGACGGTTACTACTCCCTACTCAAGCCTAATCTCTAGGAGAATATAGTGGAAACTGCACACACATGCATAACTCATCAATTACATTACTATAACCTGGACTAATATATAAGGGAAACCGAATATGCACAAGACAGTAACACTCACTTGAAGTTGTAAGGAAAGAGTATTATATCTTTGTTTTCATTTTTTTGAATGATCGTAGCAAGTTGGCCTCGGTATCTCCGGGACGATGTTGAACCTCAGTTGCATCTATGAGATATGTGTTAATGAACCCAATATCACCGATTTGTCTTTTCTTCAATTCGGCGATCTTCATTCTGCATAATATAGTGAGGATAATTATAAATACATGCAATGAAAGAGATGAGCTATATAGAGAGACTTAATGACAGAAGTAGTAGTACTTACAGACAGTAGCAGGTGATCGTTGTTTTATCGAGGGACAATTAATTGAAAAACTGATAGAACTCCTCAAATGGAATAGGCAACAGTTCAATTCCAACGAGGTCATGCTCCGGTTTAACTCTCGCATACAAAGTACTCCTCCCCCTAGACTCTCTGCAGATTTTAAGTACCAATCATGTAATCTTCGCATCATCGTTGTTAAAGATTTTTCATCTTTGACGAGAGGCTTCCCGTACTCGTATCTGTGTATCTGCACCTCCATGGTATCATAATGTACATCGTCGGGCAGGTAATCGTCAACATTGCCATAACCGGGCACCATCCTCGGATCGACGATGTCGCTAGGCACCTTGAGGGGGGGGGCACGATTGCTTCGCTTGTTCGCCGAGCTGGGCAATTTGTTTCCCAGCTGCTCGTCGTTCTTTCAGCCTTTGATCACTGACTGTACTTCCCGACCGCTCCGCTTCGGCCCATGTCTTTGCAATAATGCGCTCATAGTTGCCTTTCGGCGGAGACTTGGGTGGTTTTGCCAGGGCAGCCAGAGTGCGCTTCACTTTCACCGGATCTACCCTCTCCTCCGGAGGTGGATGTCTCTTTGCTCTCAACCCTTGAAACTAGTCATCCACTTCGGTTCGCGCGATCTCGGCGTTCTCCTCCAGGGTCCTCTCATATGGTAACTTCTCTGGAGTCTTTAGAGAAGGACCGAATCTGTATGTCCTCCCGCCTCTGGTTGTACTGCTAGACGCCAACTGAGCAGACGGAGCGGTTGTCTTCTTTACTTGCTTACGAGGCGGAGGAGAAGGACTACGACGCATCGGAGCAGCTGGAGCGGCGGCAGGTCTCTTCCTCCCTTGCTGACGAGGCGGAGAAGGAGGAGGCTGGCTGCTCGGGCGCGTCGGCGCAGGCGGAGAAGGAGGCGGAGTGCTGCCACGCGCCGGAGAAGGAGCCGGCCGAGGGCCCTGATCGTCACTCGCCGGAGGAGGAGGCAGTGGAGGAGGCGGAGTGCCCCGACTCGCCGGAGGAGGAGGAGGAGGCGGAGGCGTCCAGGTCGGAAGGTTGATGAGCTCCTTCCGCCATAGGCATGGAGTCTTCAGAGCAGACCCCAGCCGAGTCTCCCCTTCACCGGTAGGGTGGTCAAGCTGGAGGTCCTCAAATCCCTCCGTTATTTCATCCACCATCACCCTAGCATATCCTTCTGGAATCGGCCGGCAGTGAAAAGTTCCGTTGTGTTCAGTAGGATAAACAGAGCCAACAGCCGCCTTGACCTTCAAATTCATCCATTCCGTCATAAGGTGGCAATTTTGAGACTCCGTGATAGCATCCACGGGATAGCTGGCAGGAGCCATCAAGGCATGCTCCGGCTGAAGCAACTCGGTGGAAGCCACGCTGCTTCTGCGCTGAGATGGCGGGGTAGCTTCGGGGGAGGCTTCGGCAGTACGTTTGCTGCGATTTGCTTCTCGTTCCTCTATCGCGTCTACCCTTGCTTGCAGCGCCTGCATTTGGGTCTGCTGCACTTTTTTCCTCCTCTCATGGGATTTGTAACCGCCTGCGTCCGGAAACCCAACCTTCCACGGAATGGAGCCTGGCGTGCCTCGTGTCCATCCAGGGTGCTCAGGATTCCCGAGGGCCATTGTGAGCTCTTCGTTCTGTCTGTCTGGAAAGAACTTCCCTTGCTACGCTGCTTCGATATACTACTTAAGCTTCCTGAATGGTATGTCCATTTGATCGTTTGTCCAAATGCACTTCCCTGTTATAGGGTCCAAGGTTCCGCCAGCCCCGAAGAACCAAGTCCGGCAACGGTCTGGCCAGCTAATTGTCTCTGGTTTGATCCCTTTATCAACCAGATCATTCTCAGTCTTGGCCCACTTAGGCCGGGCTATGAGGTAGCCACCTGACCCCGTGCGATGGTGAAGCATCTTCTTCGCAGCATTTTGCTTGTTTGTCACCGACATCTTCTTACTCTTTTCCGATGTCTTGTGGGCCACAAATGCGGGCCAGTGATCTCTGATCTTCTCATATCTGCCCTTGAATTCTGGTGTCTCATTATTTTCGACAAACTTATTCAGCTCTTTCTTCCACCTCCTGAATAGTTCTGCCATCCTCTTAAGAGCAAAAGACTTGATTAATTTCTCTTTAACTGGGTTCTCTGGATTATCCTCTGGCGGTAGGGTGAAATTTGACTTCAGCTCAGTCCAAAGATCATTTTTCTGCATATCATTGACATAAGACACCTCAGGGTCTTCTGTAGCCGGCTTAAACCATTGCTGGATGCTTATCGGGATCTTGTCCCTAACCAGAACCCCGCACTGAGCAACAAATGCGCTCTTTGTCCGGAGGGGTCCAATCGGTTGGCCGTCGGGCGCGATTGCTATGATCTCAAACTTTTCATCCGAGCTCAACTTTTTCTTCGGGCCTCGTCTCTTTACCGAAGTTGTGCTCGATCCGGAGGGCTAGAAAAAAGAACAAAGACTTAATTAATATGTGTACATACCAAAACAATGAATGCATCAATCAGCTAGTCAGCACAGGCTTAACTAATATATATACCTGGCCGGACTCGGTTCGGTCACCGGAGCCGTCATCACGGTCTCCTTCTTGCACCGGCATTGGGTCACCGGAGCCGTCCTCATGTTCTTCTTCTTGCACCGGCATTAGGTCACCGTAGCCAGCTTGTTCACCCTCTCCTTCCAGACCATCAGTTTCGTTGAGAAACAACGAGACGGCATCACTTCCTTCTGCGATTATGTCCCTCAACAACGCTTCTTTTGCTTCGTCTAGGGCGGTGTCCATAGTTTCTACAAATATTTACAACATGGCAATTATTATTCAAACATGACAGATGGATATATTAGTGCCAAACGATTCAAACATGACAGATGGATATATTAGTGCCAAACGTAGAACTAGCTACCTAATCATAGTAAGCTATCGGGAGGGGGTATATATCGACAACGACGACACTACATCTATGTCCCTCGACGACCCTCGTTCCCGATAAAAAAAAGAGGAAAGAAAAAAAGAGGAGAAGAAAGAATAGAGGAGAAGAACTCCTCTATTCTTTCTTCTCTTTTTTTCTTTCTTCCTCTTCTTTTTTTATCCTCTTCTTCCTCTCATGTTCGAGAGCATCCGAGGGGTGGGGAGGGTTGCCTAGTGTCAAAGGATTCAACAAAACCATGTCTTCATCATTAGGCGAAAGTAACATGTGCATGATGGTACGAAGCTCTCCAAAGTTATTTTGGAACGGAGTCCTAGATAGGATAATTCGCTTTTTGGTACAAAGTTCAGCAAGAACCTTCCAAATATCGTTATTTGGAAGGCCTTTGCTGAAATTCATACAAGAAGGCAAATTATCCTATCCGGGACACCATTCCAAAATAATTTTGGAGGACTTCGTCATGCCCTGGTTACTTCTGGCTAATGATGAAGCCATGGATTTCTTCAATACTTTGACACTAGGAAACCTCTCTCGACCCCTCGGCGATCCTCGACCCCTCGAACCCTCGACGACCCTGGAACCCTCGACCCCTCGGCGATCCTCTTCTTCCTCTCATGTTCGAGAGGATCGCGAGGGGTCGGGAGGTTGCCTAGTGTCAAAGGATTCAACAAAACCATGTCTTCATCATTAGGCGAAAGTAACAGGTGCATGATGGTACGAAGCTCTCCAAAGTTATTTTGGAACGGAGTCCTAGATAAGATAATTCGCTTTTTGGTACAAAGTTCAGCAAGAACCTTCAAATATCGTTATTGGAAGGCCTTTGCTGAAATTCATACAAAAAGGCAAATTATCCTATCCGGGACACCATTCCAAAATAACTTTGGAGGACTTCGTCATGCCCTGGTTACTTCTGGCTAATGATGAAGCCATGGATTTCTTCAATACTTTGACACTAGGAAATCTCTCTCTCGACCCCTCGGCGATCCTCGCCCCTCGAACCCTCGACACCCTAGAACCCTCGACCCCTCGGCGATCCTCTTCTTCCTCTCATGTTCGAGAGGATCGCCGAGGGGTCGGGAGGTTGCCTAGTGTCAAAGGATTCAACAAAACCATGTCTTCATCATTAGGCGAAAGTAATAGGTGCATGATGGTACGAAGCTCTCCAAAGTTATTTTGGAACGGAGTCCTAGATAGGATAATTCGCTTTTTGGTACAAAGTTCAGCAAGAACCTTCCAAATATCGTTATTTGGAAGGCCTTTGCTGAAATTCATACAAAAAGGCAAATTATCCTATCCGGGACACCATTCCAAAATAACTTTGGAGGACTTCGTCATGCCCTGGTTACTTCTGGCTAATGATGAAGCCATGGATTTCTTCAATACTTTGACACTAGGAAACCTCTCTCGACCCCTCGGCGATCCTCGACCCCTCGAACCCTCGACGACCCTGGAACCCTCGACCCCTCGGCGATCCTCTTCTTCCTCTCATGTTCGAGAGGATCGCCGAGGGGTCGGGAGGTTGCGTAGTGTCAAAGGATTCAACAAAACCATGTCTTCATCATTAGGCGAAAGTAACATGTGCATGATGGTACGAAGCTCTCCAAAGTTATTTTGGAACGGAGTCCTAGATAGGATAATTCGCTTTTTGGTACAAAGTTCAGCAAGAACCTTCCAAATATCGTTATTTGGAAGGCCTTTGCTGAAATTCATACAAAAAGGCAAATTATCCTATCCGGGACACCATTCCAAAATAACTTTGGAGGACTTCGTCATGCCCTGGTTACTTCCGGCTAATGATGAAGCCATGGATTTCTTCAATACTTTGACACTAGGAAACCTCTCTCGACCCCTCGGCGATCCTCGACCCCTCGAACCCTCGACGACCCTGGAACCCTCGACCCTCGACCCTATAGAACCCTCGAACCCTCGACCCTGAAACCCTCGACCCTGAAACCCTCGACCCTTGACCCCTTAACGACCCTCGACCCTCTACCCTAGTTCCCGACCCTCGACCCCTCGGCGATCCTCGACACCCTCGTTCCCGATAAAAATTAAGAAGAAGAAGAAAAAAAAGAGGAGAAAAAAAAGGAGAAGAAGCTCCTCTATTCCTTCTTCTTCTCCTCTTTTTTTCTTCTTCTTCCTCTTCTTCCTCTCCTCGTCTTCTCCTTCTTCTTCTCCTTCTTTCTCTACTTATTTTCCTTTTCCTTATTTTACTTTTTCCTCTCCACTAACATAAAATGCACTAACCTAAAATGCAACAAACATAAAATGCACTAAATCGATCAACTAACCTAAAATCAGTGATAAAATGCACTAACCTAAAATCGATATCTACTAACAACTTAAAAAAATTAATACATATATGAAAAAATGCATATATGAAAAAAACATCATCATATCATCAACAGAAAAAATAGTATTTTTTCTAAAAATCTATCTTTTGCATATATACATCAACATATATATACACTAACCTAAAATGCACAAAAATGCTATCGGAGAGGGGGTATATCGACCCCCCTCATGTATCCACATACATACATCTATACATACATACATTTCTCATATATACATACATACATACATTTCTCATATATAAGTTTTTCTTCTTCTTCCTTTCTTCCTTCTTCCTAGCTAGATATATAAATTTTTGCATATATAAAATACATATATACTTGCATATATGTATAAATTTTTGCATATATAAACTTTTGCATATATAAAGTTTTTCTAAAATCTAACTTTTGCATATATGAACATATATACACAGAGAACATATACATATATGCACATTTTTATAATAATGAAAAAAATAATAGGAAAGGGCGCCGGCGGCCGGACCGAAGGTGGCGGCGTGTGGTCGGGGCGACGGCGACGGGGTTGGGGAAGGGGCGGCGCGCGGCGACGGCGACGGGGTCGGGGAAGGGGGGCGCGGCGCGCGATGACGGGGAGGGTGGCGGCACGGCGACGACGACGGGGTCGGGGCAGGGGTGGCGCGCGCGGCGACGACGACGGGGTCGGGGAGGGGCGCGCGCGGCGACGAGACGAGGTCGGGGCAGGGGCGGCGCGCGGGCGAGCGATGGTGTCGGGGGCCGGCAGGGGCGGCGGGCGCGGCGACGGTGTCGGGGCAGTGGCTCGGCGGCGGCGACGGCGAGGTGGACCAGCCTGACGGCGTCGGGGCAGGGCTCGGCGGCGACGGCGACGAGGAGCAGAAGGCGTCGGGGCGAGAAGAAACAGATGGATTTTGGCGAAAACTGCAAAGTGTTGTATATATAGCAAGAGCATTGGTCCCGGTTCGTGCACACCGGGACTAATGCCCCCCTTTAGTCCCGGTTGGTGCCACCAACCGGGACCAAAGGCCTCTTTTCAGCAGCCCAAAGGGCGGGAAGCGGCGGCCTTTGGTCCCGGTTGGTGGCACCAACCGGGACTAAAGGGGGGCATTAGTCCCGGTCGTACACCAACCGGGACTAATGCCCCCTTTAGTCCCGGTTGGTGCCACCAACCGGGACCAAAGGCCTGTGCTGCCCAACCCAAATATTTAGTCCCACCTCGCTAGTTGAGAGGGAGGCGCACCTGTTTATAAGGTGCGGTGCGCCTTCCCTCTCGAGCTCCTCTCTAAAGCAGCTTTCGGGCCTAACACTGCAATCTGTGCCTGTGGGCCTACTGGGCCTCCCGCGGGCCTGAATCCTGGCCCATGGTAGGGTTTCTAGTCGTATTCAGGCCGTGGGGGCCCAGTAGGTGGCATTTTTTTTGTTTTTTGTTTCTACTTAGAACTAAATACTTATAGTTTTGTAGTGATTTCTTTTTTATTTTAGGTCACAAAAATTATAAACTTTCTGTTAGTGCCATTAGTTTTAAAATTTGAATAGTTTATTTATTTCCTTTTGTTTTTTGCTTTATTTTTTAATTCTTTTTTGCTTTTAGTTTTAGAAAAATTATAAACTTTCTGTTAGTGCCATTAGTTTTCAGATTTGAAAACACTTTTTTAGTTTTTTTGTTTTCTTTGTTGCTTTATTTATTTTATTTTCTTTCTACTTACAACAAAATACTTATTGTTGCTATTTTTATTTTTTTCCAGTTTTTTTGTTTTGTTTTCTGTATTATTTATTTTCTTTTGTTTTTTGCTTTATTTTTTAATTCTTTTTTCTTTTAGGTCAGCAAAATTATAAACTTTCTGTTAGTGCCATTAGTTTTAGAAAAAATATAAACTTTCTGTTAGTGCCATTAGTTTTCAAATTTGAATAGTTAAAATTTGAACATAGATGCACCTATAGAGAAAATTCGACCTAAATTCATAGTTTTCAAATGAACTCTGAAAAAGTTGGCATAGCATACTCGTCTGTTACAAATTTGGCATGGTATCATCATAATAGTTGCGGGAGAAAGTCTTCACTTTTTCTTCGCTTGTGTCATTTGCTTATTGCGCCGTAACCATGGATAATCTTCATTGTTTATCAGGATGCTTGGGTCAGCCTTGACATTGAAGGGAGGAATTTCATGAAACTTTTCATAATCTTCATACATGTCTGTCTTGCCATCCACTCCCAGGATGTCCCTTTTTCCTAAAAGAACTATGTGGCGCTTTGGCTCATCGTATGATGTATTCGCTTCCTTATCTTTTCTTTTTCTCGGTTTGGTAGAAATGTCCTTCACATAGATAATCTGTGCCACATCATTGGCTAGGACGAACGGTTCGTCAGTGTACCCAAGATTTTTCAGATCCACTGTTGCCATTCCCTATTGTGGGTCTACCTGTACCCCGCCGCCTAACAGATTGACCCATTTGCATTTAAACAAAGGGACCTTAAAATCAGGTCCGTAGTCAAGTTCCCATATGTCCACTATGTAACCATAATATGTATCCTTTCCGCTCTCGGTTGCTGCATCAAAGCGGACACCGCTGTTTTGGTTGGTGCTCTTTTGATCTAGGGCGATCGTGTAAAATGTATTCCCATTTATCTCATATCCTTTGTAAGTCAATACAGTCAAAGATGGTCCCCTGGACAACAAGTACAACTCATCACAAACAGTGTTGTCACCTCTGAGACATGTTTCCAACCAACTGCTGAAAGTCCTGATGTGTTCACATGTAATCCAGTCGTCGCACTGCTCCGGGTGTTTGGAGCGCAGACTATTCTTGTGTTCATCGACATATGGGGTCACCAAGGTAGAGTTCTGTAGAACTGTGTAGTGTGCTTGAGACCAAGAATATCCGTCCCTGCATATTATTGAGTCTCTTCCAAGAGTGCCTTTTCCAGTCAGTCTCCCCTCATACCGCGATTTAGGGAGACCTATCCTGTTAAGGCCAGGAATGAAGTCAACACAAAACCCGATAACATCCTCTGTTTGATGGCCCCTGGAGATGCTTCCTTCTGGCCTAGCGCGATTATGGACATATTTCTTTAGGACTCCCATGAACCTCTCAAAGGGGAACATATTGTGTAGAAATACGGGCCCCAGGATGACAATCTCGTCGACTAGATGAACTAGGACGTGCGTCATGATATTGAAGAAGGATGGTGGGAACACCAACTCGAAACTGACAAGACATTGCGCCACATCACTCCTTAGCCTTGGTACGATTTCTGGATCGATCACCTTCTGAGAGATTGCATTGAGGAATGCACATAGCTTCAGAATGGCTAATCGAACATTTTTCGGTAGAAGCCCCCTCAATGCAACCGGAAGCAGTTGCATCATAATCACGTGGCAGTCATGAGACTTTAGGTTCTGAAACTTTTTCTCTGGAATATTTATTATTCCCTTTATATTCGACGAGAAGCCAGTTGTGACCTTCATATTGAGCAGGCATTCAAAGAAGATTTCTTTCTCTTCTTTCGTAAGAGCGTAGCTGGCAGGACCTTTATACTGCTTTGGAGGCATGCCGTCTTTTTCGTGCAAAAGTTGCAGGTCCTCCCGTGCCTCAGGTGTATCTTTTGTCTTCCCATACATGCCCAAGAAGCCTAGCAGGTTCACGCAAAGGTTCTTCGTCACGTGCATCACGTCGATTGAGGAGCGGACCTCTAGGTCTTTCTAGTAGGGTAGGTCCCAAAATATAGATTTCTTCTTCCACATGGGTGCGTGTCCCTCAGCGTCATTCGGAACAGCTAGTCCACCGGGACCCTTTCCAAAGATTACGTAGTGTAAATCATTGACCATAGCAAGCACGTGATCACCGGTGCGCATGGCGGGCTTCTTCCGGTGATCTTCGTCGCCTTTGAAATGCTTGCCTTTCTTTCGACATTGATGGTTGGTCGGAAGAAATCGACAATGGCCCAGGTACACATTCTTCCTGCATTTGTCCAGGTATATACTTTCAGTGTCATCTAAACAGTGCATGCATGCGTGGTATCCTTTGTTTGTCTATCCTGAAAGGTTACTGAGAGCGGGCCAATCGTTGATGGTCACGAACAGCAACGCCTTAAGGTTAAATTCCTCCTGTCCGTGCTCATCCCACGTACGTACACCGTTTTCATTCCATATCTGTAAAAGTTCTTCAACTAATGGCCTTAGGAACACATCAATTTCGTTGTCGGGTTGCTTAGGGCCTTGGATGAGAACTGGCATCATAATGAACTTCCGCTTCATGCACATCCAAGGAGGAAGGTTATACATACATAGAGTCACGGGCCAGGTGCTGTGATTGCTGCTCTGCTCCCCGAAAGGATTAATGCCATCCGCGCTTAAAGCAAACCATACATTCCTTGGGTCCTTTGCAAACTCATCCCAGTACTTTCTCTCGATTTTTCTCCACTGCGACCCGTCAGCGGGTGCTCTCAACTTCCCATCTTTCTTTCGGTTCTCATTGTGCCATCGCATCAACTTGGCATGCTCTTTGTTTTTGAATAGACGTTTCAACCGTGGTATTATAGGAGCATACCACATCACCTTCACAGGAACCCTCTTACTGGGGGGCTCGCCGTCAACATCACCAGGGTCATCTCGTCTGATCTTATACCGCAATGCACCGCATACCGGGCATGCGTTCAGATCCTTGTATGCACCGCGGTAGAGGATGCAGTCATTAGGGCATGCATGTATCTTCTCCACCTCCAATCCTAGAGGGCATACGACCTTCTTTGTTGCGTATATACTGTCGGGCAATTCGTTATCCTTTGGAAGCTTCTTCTTCAATATTTTCAGTAGCTTCTCAAATCCTTTGTCAGCCACAGCATTCTCTGCCTTCCACTGCAGCAATTCCAGTACGGTACCGAGCTTTGTGTTGCCATCTTCGCAATTGGGGTATAACCCTTTTTTGTGATCCTCTAACATGCGATCGAACTTCAGCTTCTCCTTTTGACTAATGCATTGCGTCCTTGCATCGACAATGACCCGGCGGAGATCATCATCATCGGGCACATCGTCTGGTTCCTCTTGATCTTCAGCAGCTTCACCCGTTGCAGCATCATTGGGCACATCGTCTGGTTCCTCTTGATCTTCACCAGCTCCACCCGTTGCAGCATCACCGTATTCAGGGGGCACATAGTTGTCATCGTAGTCTTCTTCTTCGCCGTCTTCCATCATAACCCCTATTTCTCTATGCCTCGTCCAAACATTATAGTGTGGCATGAAACCCTTGTAAAGCAGGTGGGAGTGAAGGATTTTCCGGTTAGAGTAAGACCTCGTATTCCCACATTCAGTGCATGGACAACACATAAAACCATTCTGCTTGTTTGCCTCAGCCGCATCGAGAAACTCATGCACGCCCTTAATGTATTCGCAGGTGTGTCTGTCACCGTACATCCATTGCCGGTTCATCTGCGTGCATTATATATAATTAAGTGTCCAAATTAATAGAAGTTCATCATCACATTAAAACCAAAGTGCATACATAGTTCTCATCTAACAACATATAGCTCTCCAGAGCATCTAATTAATTAAACCATACATTGAAACTATGTAAAACATTTCAATGCGAAAACAAATGCGATCATAATCGCAACCAAGGTAACAATTGATCCAACGGCATAATGATACCAAGCCTCGGTATGAATGGCATATTTTCTAATCTTTCTAATCTTCAAGCGCATTGCATCCATCTTGATCTTGTGATCATCGACGACATCCGCAACATGCAACTCCAATATCATCTTCTCCTCCTCAATTTTTTTATTTTTTCCTTCAACAAATTGTTTTCTTCTTCAACTAAATTTAACCTCTCGACAATAGGGTCGGTTGGCATTTCCGATTCACATACATCCTAGATAAATAAAATCTATGTCGCGTTGGTCGGCATAATTTTCATAAACAATAAATGAACCAATAGTTATAAAGATAATATACATACCACATCCGAATCATAGACAGGACGAGGGCCGACGGGGGCGGATACCAAAACCATCGCACTATATAAGATGCAATAATAAATGTAAGAAAATGATACAAGTATCTATCTAAACATACAAGTAAGAATATTTTTCCTTTCAGAAAGAAGATAAGAACAAGAGGCTCACCACGGTGGTGTCGGTGATGAGATTGGCGCGGGTGATCGACGGCGGTGAAGACGGGGACGGGGCGTGATGGACCGCTAAATCTAGACAAATCTGGAGGAAAATGGAGCTTGGAGGTCGAGCTTCGAGAGGAGAAAGCTTAAGTAGTGTGGCTCGGGCATTCCATGGAACACCTCATGTGCATAGGCGGTGAGCTAGAGCACCACAAAGCCCTCTCCCCCTCTGCCAGAAAAAACAGAGCACTGTGCTCTGCTCTTGCGCGAGGGGGTATATATAGGCACCTCATTTGTCCCGGTTGGTGACATGAGCCGGGACTAAAGGGGAGCCTTTGGTCCCGGTTCAAGCCACCAACCGGGACCAATGGTGGTGGGCCAGGAGCGAGGCCCATTGGTCCGGGTTCATCCCACCAACCGGGACCAATGGCCCACGTGGCCCGGCCGGCCCCCTGGGCTCACGAACCGGGACCAATGCCCACATTGGTCCCGGTTCTAGACTGAACCGGGACTAATGGGCTGACCCGGCCTGGACCAAAGCCCTGTTTTCTACTAGTGTTAGAACAAGCAAATGGTAGGTTTTTATTTGCTGATGTTCTGATAACACTTCAATACGACCTGCTTTTTATTTGCCGATGTTGTCATCATGGTAGGTTTTAGTGCCGAGGCCTTCTCAGGCATCTGATCGCAATCTTCAGATGTGTTTGGCAATTTACCGAGGTAAAACGTCTGGGATTTGATAGTCTTTCTTGCAGCTTTCGTTCTCCGAGTAGACTTGATATCTTTGGGGTTCTAACCAAGGAATAGTTGGAGCGTCAAAATCATAAACTTCTGCCTTCTTTTTCGAAATGGCAGTTAACCTGCATAAACTTCTGTCTTAAGCCAAGCACCCACACCATCTTAGTCGCACATCATCCTACACCGGCGTCTACAAGCCCACCAACCATCACTACCACCGAAGTAGCCCATCGACGAAGAAGCAGTACCGACATCCGCCGCCACAAATCGCACCTCAGGAGACCACCGACGGCCAACCTCCAGAACGAGGCAGCATATTCGTCAATGGTGCTCTAGACGCAGAGCCACCGGACACTGCGCAAGTCGTCGTGCCCCGTCGAGCACCGTGTAGACAAGGAACGAAGGAGCGCTACACAAAGCCAAGAACCACCTCGGTTCCAAACCGCAACCAAGCATCAGAAGCACCGACACGCCCCATGTGCGCCACCGCGGCCGCCGGAGACCAGATCTGCAAAACCTGCAGCTGCAGCCGCCTTTTCCTTTCCATTCAGGGCCCCCAATCCACGCACCACCACACTCCTTGTAGCCAAAGCCACAGCCCGAGCACTGCACAGGCCACCCGAGCCCCTCTGCCTTGCGCCCCGCCAGTCCTCCAACACGCCGGAGCATGCGACCAACAGGACACAGCTCTGCGTTAAGCATCGCGCCAGGCCATTAGGCCCCTCCACGCACCGCCACCCCCCCCCCCCCCCCCCCCCCCCCCCCCCCCCCCCCCCGCCCCCCCCCCCCCCCCCCCCCCCCGTGTGGACAAGTGCGGCCACACCACCACCGGTCGTTAATCAGAGAAACCGCATGCTATCCCATCTCATGTGTGCCAACGTGTCGCCGTCATTTACCATGGTACACAGCGGCATCGATGGACCTGCAGATGCCGGCTCGAACCATCGTATCCCGAGCAGCCTGCCACCCGCGCTGGCCCGCCGCAGCCGTCACCAGCCACGTCAGAAATGGGCTCTCGCCTCGGACCCGCGCCCTCCACGCAGCAGCGCCAAGGAAGCGACGATACGCCGCATCACCCTTACCACTACATTTCCCGGGCCGCCATCTCGTCCTACCAGTGCCGCCCCTAGTCAAACTCGAAGGTTGCCAACACCACGACAAGAAGCCTCCCCCGGCACCATTAATTTGGCGGCGGGGACCCACCGCAACCACAGTGACAGGAGCGGGCGGCAGTGGCAGCGATGAAGCACATGGGAGGGAGAATTTGGGGTGGCGGTGGTTTCGCCCCCAGTGTCGCCTCGGTGCGAGGGGATACAATTAAAATTTGCTTTATGTGGAAACAAATTATTCCAGGTAGCATGGATACTTATATCAGCCCTTCAAATAAGGAAACAATCAATCATGATAGCTAGCAGCATATAGTTGAGTACCTGAGTCGAGACCGCATGAAAAAATATAAAAGGTGGATGGGATTCTAAGCTTTTGCTTCAGAAAACAAAAATGTATATGCTTTTATTAGCAACCGTGTGTGTTCGAGCCAATGTTTTATTAGACAAGATAATAATGTAGCAGGCAGTCCGCACGAAGAGCTGTGATAGCTGTTACAACTTATGTAAGATTTATACAGTAGAATCCACAGTAGTGTAATTATAAGGAAAAGTCCTACTCTACCCCAAGCTCTAATGAGCTCGAGATGAATAGTAAATTCATAAAAAAAATGTATTTAATTTTTTTGAAATTTTTTAATGGCAAACACTGACAAATTTTCTAGGTTCTTGCAAAATTTCAACATGAAAGAGCATTCATGGAGTCGTTGCAAAAATAACAAAATCAACACTCCAAAATGCTTTTGAAAATAGCAGTTTTGAAGCATCGGTTCTATTTTATTTTTGCCATAATTTCCAGGAATGTTGTTCCATGACAAAATTTTGCAAGCATCCAGAAAATTTATCCATGTTTAGCACAAAAAATATTCAAAAATTTTGATTCTTTTTTCATATTATTTTGGAATTTACTGTTCATCCAAGCGCATTTGAGCTCGGGCTGAGAAACATCACGTCTTATAAGCTAGTATACCCTCACTAATTACGAGAAGGAACTATTTTTTATTCAGATGCGTATAGAGATACATGTACTCTTGTTCTTCACAAAATTATTAAGTGCACTTTCCTGGTATATAAGGGTTGTACGTATACTCTTATTCTTCACAAAAATGTTAAGTGCACTTTCAGTTATAAATGGTCCAAATAAGCTAATTGTTTCTGCAGCTATTAATAAATGGTGTGTGTAAAGAACATATTTTACTGAAAGGTAAAATTTTTTAAATGCAATAACACAATGGAATTGTATTTGAACTCCTATGACTTCAAGGATCGAACTAAGATCATGCTACATATGTGTTGACACGTTTGCTTGTCGGCATTGCATATATCCTTCACAATAGTTCTATACAGATTCTATTCAAAGTGAATTTCATTAGCATGGTTTCTCCATTCTGACCATATTTTGCTCTACAGTCTATACATCCCTACTGCCAAGGTCTTAAGATGCAGCTGGGCATTAACGGAGTTGGAGGCCATTCTCGGTGGCATACCGTTTGTGAAGGTAAAACCTAAAGAGACAACGACAGGAGCATGGGACTGTGCGGTGTGGTCTGTTGCCTGTCAACTTTGATGTGCGGATTTTCTACGTGGTCTCTGAGGCCACCTGCCGACTCATCCAATGACACCCAATTATTACTGAGATGAAACAAGCGGGATGACTTGTAGCATGAGGCATTTTGAGGCAGCCAGGCAACTCTAAATTTTGTTCTATTGTTATAGATGAATAGAAGGCTTTGGATCATGTACACTTACTTGCTTTAATATGCGTAAAACCTCAAAATGGCATTTGACATGAGTATGGCGTTTTGGAGCTTGGCCTCCATGGAGGTCGATTTTTGAAAAAGAAATCAAAATTCGAATTTTTCGGTTTCAACAATTTGAAAAAAATTATACAAGTAAACAAGGATGTGAGCTGTATGTGTGTAAATTCTAGGATGAAGCACGTTGAAATGCGATCTGCACAAAAAAGACAAATTCATGGTTTAGGACGATAAATAGTATCATTTGTTAAAAAGCCCTAGATTTTTTATTGCACAACCCTCATTTCAATGTATTTCGTCCTGAAAATTTACAAACTTGTGTATTATGCTTTCATTTATGTCTGTATTTTTTCAGATTTTTTTTGAAATGTAAAAATATGAATTTTCACAAATTTTTAATTTTGCATTTGGAGGCCTCCATAGAGTTCGGCCTCCAATAGGAATTTCCGCTTTGACATCCACTATGAGTACTATTAGTGATGAGACGGACTAAAAAGGGTGGTAGCATGACTTCTCAAGGCTCACATGTTATTAATGCTAGATCCCTTTTATTTGTAGACAGCTGGGATACGTCATAATAATGGTAAGAGTACTGAAAACAAGTGGGGCATTAGCACAAGCAGCTCATACGGTGGGATGTACGCAACTCGTCTAGGTCATCTCATGAAATTTTCCCTCGAAAATATTCTTCAAATCCACCCGTAGTGCGACTAAAAATAGTTGGATTCAATGGCTAGCTTACTCGATATAGCTTGCTGCAGAATTAGACCTATCTATGAGTGAATAAACCGGAAAGAGCACTTGAACATATTTCAATACACCTTTCAAGCTTTTATTTTTCTATACTTTTATTTTTCACCTGAAAAAGCGTTCCTTGCAGTACTTGAACTTCTCGTTGTTTCACTATGAACTTCTTTCAAGAGATAATAATTTTTTGAATACATAAAATCATGTTTTAAATGGTATACATGAAAATTTTAAACCGTCAATCGAAATGTGGCACATAATATACCGGTGGAAAGCTTAAGAATAGCAGCAAGTTTTTCATGTAGACATGTGTTACAAATTCGTTGTCTTTTGAGAGCAGTTTTTAAAATGGCAAAACAACGTTATTTTTTGCCTTTTAAAACATGTAAATGAACGACAGACGTCTCGTAAATATAATTTGTGAACCGTGCAGGGTGGAGCACGTGAACTTCTTGCAACAAATCTTTTAGGCTTTTAGTTTTGTATTCTTTTATTATTTTCTGAAACGCATTCCGTGTAGTAGTTGAACTTCCCGCTGTTTTCACCTTGAACTTCTGTCACGTTTTCATAATTCTCCACATATACATCTGAATTGCACAAATAATATACCTTTGCAAACATGCTGAAAAGATATAACTTTTTCTAATATGGTTAAGCTTTTGTTTCGAACAACATGCACCATTTTGTTTTAACCGTTTTTTAGAATAAGAATATCTATAGATCTTGAAAAGTTGTTGAATATAAGAATTTTTTTAATGTATAGCATATTAATTTTAAATTTGTAATGGATTTAGAGAATTATTTTAATTCACAAAAACAACATTGTTTGTGCGTTTTTGCACAAGTAAATACATGGTGAACCTCTTTCACAAGTATTTTTGAACTCCGCCTGGCCAAGCACTTGAACTTCACGCAACAATTTTTTTAGAGTTTACCTTTTATTTATTTATTTATTTATTTTTCTCATACGAAAACACACACCATGAAGTACGTGAATTTCTGGCAGTTATGAATTTGAACTTCTCACTGTATCACTTTAGTAACGGGAAAAATCCAAGTTTATTTATAGACATCGAACCGATCTAACTTTTTTATTTGAACTTCTTCGTGTGTTTTTTAGAAACATGAAAATTGGATTTTTGTTAGAAACATCAAACTTCTTTGTTATTTAAAATTGAATTTATTGGTTTTATTCTTTAGTAACTAGAAAAATCTTATTTTTCAAATAAATATCAAACTGCTTCGCTTTTTCCAATTGAACTTCTTGGTTTTAATCTCTAGTAACATGAAAACCTGACTTTTTTATATACATTGAACTACTCGGTTCTTCGAAACTGAACTTCTTGGTTTTAATCTTTTAGCATTGGGGAAAATCTGACTTTTATAAACATCAAAGAGCTTCATATTTTTTTGGACTTCTTGGTGTTATTCACTGGCAACGAGATTTCATATAGTTGTTGACTGCTCACTGTTTTCAGTTTGAACTTCTGTCACATTTTTTTGGTTGTAATTCCTCACCCGTTCATTGAAGGTGCATAATGATATACCTTTAGAAACTTGTTTAAAAGATGCCACTTTTTCTAATACGGTTAAACTTTTGTTTCATATAACATTCGCCAATTTGTTTTAACCGTTTATTTTGGAATATAGGAAACGGTCTACCCTCAAAAAGTTGTTGAATAGGAGGAACTTTCTTTCATGTAGAATTTCTCCGAGCACATCACTTGAACTTCTAACAACAAAATTTCTAGACTTTGCCATTTTATTAATTTTTTCTCATATGAAACGCACATCATTGAGTACGTGAACTTCAAACTGCTATCACTTTAACTTCTTATTTTTTCTAAAAACACTTGATAGATCCAATCTTTGTTCTAATGTTTGAACTGCTCTCATTTAAAAATAGAACTTCCTGGCTTTTACTCTTTAGGTGTGGGATAAATATATTTTATATAAAGTTCGAATTGCTCTACTAATTTAACTTGAACTTCTTTGTTTTTGCTCTCCCAAGCACAAAACGGACAATAGCAAGCACAAATTTGTTTAGATCAAAATATGAGTTTTTATAAACTTCGAACTTCTCTATTATTTTAATTGGAATTTCCCTATTTTATTTTTAGAGAAAAATATGGTTTTCAAATAGGAATCAAACAATTTCTTTAATATTGAACTTCATACTTTTATTTTTCCTAGAATTGGAAAGAATTTTGAGTTTTCCATATAGATTGAACTAACCCATCATTTTAATTTTTACTTTTATTCTATTAGTAATGATGAAATCTGAGTCTTTTATAGACATCGAACTCCTCCATTATTTTTAATTTAAACTTCCTTGTTTTATTCTTTTTAATAACAAGGAAAATCCTAATTTTGTAAATAAACCCCAAACCACTGTGTTTTTTAAAATTGAACTTGTTGTTTTTTGAGAAACGGAAAATCCATTTTTTCATAAACACTGTACTGCTCTATTTTTTAAATTTGAACTTCTTAGGGTTTATTTTTATTTGAAAAATTGGCACAAAGGTATACATTGTCAACTACTGGCAGATACACACGACACTTAAATTAAGAATAATAGAAGCCTCAAATGCTCATTTAAGTACATGGTGAATTTCCAAAATAAGCAACCCTTTTTCAAATGCATCATAGTAGATCAGATTTAGCTTCTTTGAAAATTGGCATTTCTTTTTCTTTTTTTGACATCATGCTTTGTGGAAAACAATCTTCTAGTTTGCGAGCAGTCTTAAAAATGGCAACAATAGATAAAAAAAATTATACATCAAGAGCACAAAATGTAGAAAAACTTCTCGAAATTCTCTCCACGGATGTCAAGTCAATTTTTTCATGAGCCAAATACATAAACAATCAAAGAAGAAAAAGGCATACTTTTGTATAAAAAAGACATGTTGTATCTCTCATTCCTCACCACACTCTGAATGAAAAAAGGTACAAGAACACATTTTTTTGATGGTTGGTGCTCCCTTGAGCTTGGGGAAATAACTACAGAGAACCAAAACTGATTTTTTTTATGTTGGTGCTTCAGGCGAACGAAACCACCTGCTCCTTGAATTACTTCATCTGTAGGATAACACAGCGGACATCGACGGACGTCCGTGCTCATATTTTTTCTTGTTTTTGGTGAAGATTGTTTTTTGGCCTGCAGATTTGTAGTAGCATTGTAGGGCAAGCATAAAACAACCATCTTTGTTGAAATAAAATGGATGAAAAATGATAGAGAGTAGTGCTACGTCTTGAGCTTGCGTTGGTTTTCCCCGAAGAGGAAGTGATGCTGCAGCAGAGTAGCGTAAGTATTTCCCTCAGTTTTTTAGAACCAAGGTATCAATCCAGTAGGAGGCCACGCTCATGTCCCTCGTACCTGCACAAAACGATAGCTACTCGCAACCAACGCAATTAGGGGTTTTCAATCCCTTCACGGTCACTTACGAGAGTGAGATCTGATAGATATAATATTTTTGGTATAGAGATGCAAAGTAAAAAGTAAAAGCAAAGTAAAAAAGCAAAGCAAGATTAAAGTGATGGATATTAATATGATGAGAATAGACCCAGGGCCCATAGTTTTCACTAGTGGCTTCTCTCAAGAGCATAAGTATTCTACGGTGGGTGAATAAATTACTGTTGAGCAATTGATAGAATTGAGCATAGTTATGAGAATATCTAGGCATGATCATGTGTATAGGCATCACGTCCGTGAGAAGTAGACCGAAACGATTTTGCATCTACTACTATTACTCCACTCATCGACTGCTATCCAGCATGCATCTAGAGTATTAAGTTAAAAACACAGTAACGCCTTAAGCAAGATGACATGATGTAGAGAGATAATTCATGCAATAGGAAATAAACCCCATCTTGTCATCCTCGATGGCAACGATGCAATACGTGCCTTGCTGCCCCTTCTGTGACTGGGAAAGGACACCGCAAGATCGAAGCCAACGCTAAGCACTTCTTCCATGGCAAGAACTACCAATCTAGTTGGCCAAACCAAACGGATAATTCAAAGAGACTTGCAAAGATAACCAATCATACATAAAAGAATTTAGAGAAGATTCAAATATTATTCATAGATAGACTTGATCATAAAACCACAATTCATCGGTCTCAACAAACACACCGCAAAAAGAAGATTACATCGAATATATCTCCACAAGAGAGGGGGAGAACTTTGTATTGAGATCCAAAAAGAGAGAAGAAGCCATCTAGCTACTAGCTATGGACCCGAAGGTCTGAGGTAAACTACTCACACTTCATCGGAGAGGCTATGATGATGTAGAAGCCCTCCATGATGACGGCCCTCTCCGGCGGAGCTCCGGAACAGGCCCCAAGATGGGATCTCGTGGATACAGAAAGTTGCGACGGTGGAATTAGGTTTTTGGCTCATCTTCTGTTCGTTTGGGGGTACGTAGGTATATATAGGAGGAAGAAGTATGTCGGAGGAGCACCGAGGGGCCCACGAGGCAGGGTGGCGCGCCCTAGGGGGGCCGCCCCCCACCCTCGTGACCGCCTCTCTGATGCCTTGGCGTAGGGTCCAAGTCTCCTAGATCACGTTCGGTGAGAAAATCACGTTCCCGAAGGTTTCATTCCGTTTGGACTCCATTTGATATTCCGTTTCTAAACACTAAAATAGGAAAAAAAACAGCAATTCTGGGCTGGGCCTCTGGTTAATAGGTTAGTCCCAAAAATAATATAAAAGTGGAAAATAAAGCCCAATATAGTCCAAAACAGTAGATAATATAGCATGGAGCAATCAAAAATTATAGATACATTGGAGACGTATCAGGTATCCCCAAGCTTAATTCCTGCTCATCCTCGAGTAGGTAAATGATAAAAAGAGAATTTTTGATGTGGAGTGCTACTTGGCATAATTTCAATGCAAATCTTCTTAATTGTCATATGAATATTCAGATTCGAAAGATTCAAGACAAAAGTTTATATTGACATAAAAATAATAATACTTCTGTAGCGACCAGACCTCAAATAGTCTGATCTCTGTGCTCCGGTGTCATCCCTGGATCAGTAATGCTGACACCACACAGTACTCGGAGGATTTATAGCAGAGTAGCAATCACACACTTATTACATCGAGTGTCTCAAAAGAGAACTTATTATAATAAATATGGCTTAAGGCCATCTAATAACGATAACAGCGGAAGGCTTGGAAGATAAGTGAGTCCATCAACTCCAACGGCATCACTGAGTATAGAACCACGACCTAAAAACTCCTTAATCGTCTTCTGAAAAGTCTGCAACATTAACGTTGCAGCCTGAAATGGGTCAGCACATGGAATATGCTGGCAATGTAACACATAGAGAGTAATGGAATGAAACAGCTATACTATATGCATATTTGGCTGGTGGAAAGCTCTATGGTTACAGTTTTGCGTAAAGCCAATTTTTCCCTACTTCAAAGGAATAAAATTTAATTACTATCATGGTAGTTGTTAAACATTGAGAATGGTTGACAGCATTCTCAATCCCAATTAAACATCATCATTAAACATAACCCAACAAAATTAATTTAGAGTAACATGTTGAGATTCACATGAAAATCCAGGTACTAGATACTCAAGATGTCCATAACCAGGGACACGGCTAACCATGATTAGTTCGTTACACTCTGCAGAGGTTTGCGCACTTTTCCCCACAAGACTCGATCGCCTCCGTTTGGTTTCTCGCACTACTTGGTGTTTGAGAAGACGGATGACCGAGACATAGTCTTTCAGAAGCGCTAGCACCTTACGATCGGGTAGACCGTACCACCTACATCCCCTACATCTGCTAGTCTACCACTGTAAGAGTTCGCACAACTTTGTAAACTATGCTAGAGCCCATAATAGCTTGTGGCTGCACACGGAAGTTTCTAGTATGAATAGTCTCATGATCCCTTTGAGCCTGGGTGGCGGTCCAAAAGAAAACAGGTAAGTCCTGGAATACCCAGGTGCCTCAATCCACCCAGATGTGTGTTTAAGTTGCCACCTTAGATAAACCATTAATTAACAATCTCACATCTGTCATGGATATCACTCACCCAATCCACGTCTACTAGCATAGCATGGCATAATAAGCAAACGTAGAAGTAACTCCCAAAGGTTTGACAATAACAGGTAATAGGTACTACCTCATCTACTTCCCATCCCACAATTTAATTAGATCCTATTCATGCAATGTGTGAGGATTGATCTAATGCAATAAAATTGGGTAGTAGAAAAGGTATGATCAAAGTGTTACTTGCCTTGCTGATGATCCGCGAAACCTAACGATTTGAAGTAACAGGCGGCGCACTCCGGGTACTCTATCGCAGACAAACAAACAAGCATACAATAAGTACTCATCTAATGCACAGGTAAAACTCAAATAAGAGATCTAACCAGAAGGTTCAACTTAAGAACTCTGGTTGGCAAAAAGAATCAAATCGAACGAAGCAACGAAAGTCAAACGGCGAAAGAAAACCGATCTATTTAAAAAATGAAACTTAAAAAACCGACAAAAACCGATTTTTTTAAAAAAAATGGTGGCACGGAAGTCGACGCGGCGGCGAACCTCGGCGGCGGTGGCGGCGCGTGGCGGCGGCGGCGGCGACGGGCAGCGGCGGTGCGTGGCGGCGGTGGCGCGGCGCGTGGGGGCGAGCGGCGGCGGCGCGGGGCTTGAGGGCGGGCGAGGCGGCGGCTAGGGTTTCTCCCTGGGAGGCTCGGCCGGCTTATATTGCCTAGTCGGGCCGGAGTCCTAGTCGGACACGGCCCGTTAGGTTGGTTCATTTTTTTTAAATTATTCCGCTTGGAAGAAAAATAAGAAGAAATACTAAACGGACTCCAAAAATTCTGAAATAAATTTTCACGGGCTTCTAAAATCAAGCCGCACAAGGTGAACATTTATTTGGGACCTAAATGCAATTTTGAAAAACGCACATTTTTCCTAAATTCAAATAAAACACCAAAAAACTCTGAAATAAAATCTTATTCCATTTTATTATTAAATCCTCAATATTTCTCTATTTTGGAAAAGTCATTTTATTCCCTCTCTCATATTTTTGTAATAGAAATAATTGACGATAAAATAAATAAAATCAAATGATCCTATTCTCACTGGTAGAAAAAGGGTCTGTTGTCCCGGTTCGTAAGGGCCTTTTGTCCCGGGTCTGGAACCGGGAATAAAGGGTCGGTACTAATGCCCTGTCCCTTTAGTCCCGGTTCAATCCAGAACCGGGACAGATGGGCCTGCACGTGGCCCGTGCGTGGAGCCCAGGCAGGAGACCCTTTGGTCCCAGTTGGTGGCACCAACCGGGACCAATAGGCATCCACGCGTCAGCATTTCTGTGGCTGGGGTTTTTGTTTTTTTTTAAAGGGGGGGGGGGGGGTTTGGGGGTTTATTTAGGTGTTTCATATATTGTGTTAGCTAGCTATAATGTATGGTAATTTTTTGCACCTTTTTTAAGGAGGGCACAAAAGTTGCTGCGTGGAATACGTATCGCCATCGTCTTATAATGTTATGTGGGCTCGTCCGAGTGGTGTTTTGGCTCGCCCGAGAGGAAGCATGGCACATCACTCGCTCAGATGGCTGATGGAGCGACTCCGGAGCCTCCTACTATTTCTAGCGGTGGGGTTGCCGGTAGAGAAGCCCCGGAAGACAAGGCGGACATTGGTAACGACCTGTTGAAAGGATATGATCATGTAAGAAACCTTCAGTTCGCTCCTTCCTTATCGTTGTATGACTGTTGATGTTTGACATTATTTCTATTGTATCTCTCTGTCCATATTAATTCTGCTGTTACTGACCTTCCCTCGTTTTAAGAGTGCAAATTTTCGCAGCTTTTTAAAGGAGGTTACAAAAGTTGCTACGCCCACCGGTACAACTCGAGCCACATGATTTTAAGAAAACTGATAGCGAAGAGTCGGGGCCAGGCCCCTTGTTTATTCTCTTTATTTATTTTCTCCTTTTCTTCTCACCACCTCACGATACAATAACCACATAAACCCGCTCTTAGGCTTCACTGATTGCAACGACCTGGATGCCTGGCTCCGGCGGTAGCGCAACTCCATCATGAACTCATTCTCCGGAGCACCCACCAGCCTCTGGACCTCGTCCTTCGGCTTGCAGCTCAGCCACCACTTGAGCAGGCCGTGCAGTGTAGGCAGATCGGCTCGTCATGGCATAAGATCTCCACCTGCATTTCACACAAGTGTATACACAAGGTGTCAGACAAAAGAGCAGGCTCTCATACTTTCTCAGCACGCTCGGTAACAGGAAGAAATATGATTTAGTGATGTATTCTTTGGGAGCTTTGCAGCACAAAAATGGTGCAAATAAATCCTATTATGTCACCAACCAAATCTACAAATGCAGGACGGTAGTTCCTTTTAATGGAAATTGGTGGGGACTGGCCCCTTAAAAAAGTAGCAAACTCTAGATTTATCGATAATGTAATGCTTGGAAGCAAGCGCCTTGATAGGAGGGCACATACTTGAGTAGGGTTTGTGGAGTGACAACAATTTAAAATGGAAGTACAAGGACATCTAAAAGGCTCACCTTATCTTCACTTGCCAGCTCAAGTTTTTTATTAATCAGCCTCAGGATGGAGGATATCCGCATAGTTCCATCTCTGAAACAAGAATAAAAAAGTCACATTGAAGAACAAAATGTATTAAATTCTTGGAATTTAGTTACATGTTATTACATCACCAACAACAAAGTGCTGTTAGGAATGAATGGGAAAAAAGCATGCAGGATTTTTTGATGAAATATCGTCTCCATTGTTGATAAAAATTCATAAGAGCACTGTTTTTCTAAGTTCCCTGCCTTCATACTTTGAGATGGAGAGAAGAACTCTGGCTAATAGTAGAGCCATCTATGCATCTAGTAGAAAATATAACAGGAAAAGGGCCATCAACACACTGAGCCATCTTACGCTGGGCAAATATCTCCAGCAATCTATGCTACGAATAAGAGGATGCTCTGTAAAGTTTGAGTGGCTTCTTTTTTTGGATTTTTTTGGACTGCTTACCACATGTGTCACGTGGTTGAGAGGCCTCTATCATTGTTGACAAATAAACTTGAAGACTAAAGGCGAACTCACTTAGTCCTGTAGAAATTCTTTTACAGCCGAGGAAGAAGTTTAGGTTCTACCCTGCAAAACAGCTCTCATTTTGATGTGAGGAAGCAAAACACACAGTCTATTGGAATCAACATAAATACTGAATATGCTTCAAGAGGTCTTACTGGTTCGACGAAGTGACTAGTGGAAACCAGACTTGGGTAGTTATTTGCTCATGCGAGTCTGCTTCTAGGCTTTCCCTTGGACTATCCTCCGTAGTAGTTTCAGTTTTTGAACCTTTCCTCGAGAGAAGAATTTGATTTTTCTGATTTGTTCGTGATTGCCACGACTAAACTTCATAAGGGCTTTTCAAGCTCTTCTTTGTCAATCCTCTCGTGATTCTATCCATCTTTAGAAATTTCTGCACTGTTCTGTTTGGGTTGAAAGTGTAGTTAGAACAAGCAAATGTTGTGGCATCAAACTTGCATATGAAATTATGTTCTGATAACACTTCAATACGACCTGCTTTTTATTTGCCGATGTTGCCATCATGGTAGGTTTTAGTGCCGAGGCCTTCTCAAGCATCTGATCGCAATCTTCAGATGTATTTGGCAATTTACCGAGGTAAAACGTCTGGGATGCGATAGTCTTTCTTGCAGCTTTGGTTCTCCGAGTAGACTTGATATCTTTGGGGTTCTAACCAAGGAATAGTTGGAGCCTCAAAAGCATAAACTTCTGCCTTCTTCTTTGAAATGGCAGTTATCCTGCATTCATTAATAAGAAAAAAGTTGCTCGTTTAATTATGGAGAACTAGGCGAAAACCATCAAAGACGCTAAGCGGCATACATAAGAAATCCCACACACACCGCTCCAAAGAGGGTCTCGACGAGACATCACGTAGGCGTCGTCTTCATCACTCCTCCCATAGACGGGTCATTGCCATCCCTACACTTTGACGAAACGACATCGACTTCGTCGTAGGCAGTTGTCGACTCAATCCACAACGCATAGGCTGTGAGGGGTTGCATGAAGATCCGTGCCAAAATTCAGCCTCTCATGTCCAGACAGCAAAGCTCCGACTCTGATGGAGAGCTACGAAGAAAACGTAGGAACAACAGGCGCCACGGAAGATCATTGAATGGGCCACCTGCAGTTAGTCATCGTACACCACAGGGCTAGCTCCGCCACCACAGCTTCGACTTCACACCAATAGACAAACCAAGGCAACCCGTGGTCACACCGGAGAAGAGTCGACTACCTCAACCTTGGTGTGTCGCCACAACGCCCCCACCACCATCATTGCCTTAGAAGCCTCGATGTCACAAGCCACCGGCATCCATCGGTCCTGTTAGCTGACGCAAGAGGGGTGCAGCAGCAAAGCAACGATGCCTCCAGGAAGTTAAACAACGGCCATAGCCGCCTACATCACTGGTCACGGCACAAAGCCGAGACAGGGTCTTCACCCAAGCTCCCACACCATCTTAGTCGCACAGCATCCTACACCGGTGTCTACAAGCCCACCAACCAGCACTACCACCGAAGCAGCCCATCGACGAAGAAGCAATACCGACATCCGCCACCACAAATCGCACCTCAGGAGACCACCGCCGGCCAACCTCCAGAACGAGGCACCATATCCGTTAGCAGTCCTCTAGACGCAGAGCCACCGGACACTGCGCAAGTCGTCATGGCCCGTGGAGCACCGTGTAGACAAGGAACGGAGGAGCGCTGCCCAAAGCCAAGAACCACCTCGGATCCAAACCGCAACCAAGCATCAGAAGCGTCGACAGGCCCCATGTGCGCCACCGCGGCCGCCGGAGACCAGATCTACAAAACCCGCAGCTGGAGGCGCCTTTTCCTTTCCATTCAGGGCCCCCAATCCGCGCACCACCACACTCCTTGTGGCCAAAGCCGCAGCCCGAGCACTGCACAGGCCACCCGAGCCCCTCTGCCTTGCACCCCGTCTGGCCTCCAACACGCCGGAGCATGCGACCAACAGGACGCAGGTCTGCATTGAGCACCGCGTCGGGCCATTAGGCCCCTCCACGCACCGCCACACACCCTGTGCGGCCACACCACCACTGGTCGCCAATCAGAGAAACCGCATGCTATCCCATCTCATGTGTGCCACCGTGTCGCCGTCCTTTACCATGGTACACAGTGGCATCAATGGACCTGCAGATGCCGGCTGGAACCGCCGTATCCCGAGAATCCTGCAACCCGCGCTGGCCCGCCACAGCCGTCACCAGCCACGTCGGAAATGGGCTCGGGCCCCTGACCCGTCCCCTCCACGCAGCAGCGCCAAGGAAGCGACGATATGCCGCATCACCCTTACCACTACGTTTCCCAGGCCGCCATCTCGGCCTACCAGTGCCGCCCCTAGTCGAACTCGAAGGCTGCCAACACCATGACGAGAAGCCTCCCCCGGCACCATTAATTTGGCGGCGGGGACCCATCGCAACCACAGTGACAGGAGCGGGCGGCAGCGGTAGCGAGGAAGCACATGGGAGGGAGAACTTGGGGTGGCAGCGGTTTCGCCCCCAGTGTCGCCTCGGTGCGAGGGGATACAATTAAAATCTGCTTTATGTGGAAACAAATTATTCCAGGTAGCATGGATACTTATATCAGCCCTTCAAATAAGGAAACAATCAATCATGATAGCTAGCAGCATATAGTTGAGTACTTGAGTCGAGATCGCATGAAAAAAATATAAAAGGTGGCTGGGATTCTAAGCTTTTGCTTCATAGAACAAAAATGTATATGATTTTATTAGCAACTGTGTGTGTTCGAGCCAGTGTTCTATTAGACAAGATAATAATGTAGCAGGCAGTCGGCACGAAGAGCTGTGATAGCTGTTACAAGTTATGTAAGATTTATACAGTAGAATCCACAGTAGTGTAATTATAAGGAAAAGTCCTACTCTACCCACAAGCTCAAATGGGCTCGGGATGAATAGTAAATTCAGAAAAAGTGTATTTAAATTTTTTGAAATTTTTCAATGGCAAACACTGACAAATTTTCTAGATTCCTGCAAAATTTCAACATGAAAGAGCATTCATAGAAGTCGTTGCAAAAATAACAAAATCAACACTCCAAAAATGCTTTTGAAAAAAGCACTTTGGAAGCATCGGTTCTATTTTATTTTTGCCATAATTTTCAGGAATGTTGTTCCATGACAAAATTTTGCAAGCATCCAGAAAATTTATCCATGTTTAGTACAAAAAATATTCAAAATTCTGATTCTTTTTTCATATTACTTTGGAATTTACCATTCACCCGAGCGCATTTGAGCTCGGGCTGAGAAACATCACGTCTTATAAGCTAGTATACTCTCACTAATTACGAGAAGGAACTATATTTTATTCAGATGCGTACAGAGATACATGTACTCTTGTTCTTCACAAAAATATTAAGTGCACTTTCCTGGTATATAAGGGTCGTACGTATATTCTTATTCTTCACAAAAATGTTAAGTGCACTTTCAGTTATACAATGGTCCAAATAAGCTAATTGTTTCTGAAGCTATTAATAAATGGTGTGCGTAAAGAACATATGTTACTGAAACGTTCAATTTTTTATATGCAATAACACAATGGAAATGTATTTGAACTCCTATGACTTCAAGGATCGAACTAAGATCATGCTACATACGTGTTGACATGTTTGCTTGTCGGCATTGCATATATCCTTCACAATAGTTCTATACGGATTCTATTCAAAGTGAATTTCATTAGCATGTTTTCTCCATTCTGACCATATTTTGCTCTACAGTCTATACATCCCTACTGCCAAGGTCTTAAGATGCAGCTGGGCGTCATCGGAGTTGGAGGCCATTCTCGGTGGCATACCGTTGGTGAAGGTAAAACCTAAAGAGACAACGACAGGAGCATGGGACTGTGCGGTGTTGTCTGTCGCCTGTCAACTTTGATGTGCGGCTTTTGTACGTGCTCTTTGAGGCCATCTGCCGACTCATCCAATGACGCCCAATTATTACTGAGATGAAACAAGCGGGGTGACTTGTAGCATGAGCCATTTTGAGGCAGCCAGGCAACTCTAAATTTTGTTCTATTGTTACATATGAATAGAAGGCTTTGGATCATGTACACTTACTTGCTTTGGTATGCGTAAAACCTCAAAATGGCATTTGACATGAGTATGGCGTTTTGGAGCTTGGCCTCCATGGAGGCCGATTTTTGAAAAAAAAATCAAAATTCGAATTTTTTGGTTTCAACAATCTGAAAAAAGTTATACAAGTAAACAAGGATGTGAGGTGTATGTGTGTAAATTCTAGGATGAAGTACGTTGAAATGCGATCTGCACAAGAAAGACAAATTCATGGTCTGGGAAGATAAATAGTATCATTTGTTAAAAGGCCCTAGATTTTTTTATTGCACAACCCTCATTTCAACGTATTTCGTCCTGAAAATTTACACACTTGTGCATTATGCTTTCATTTATGTCTGTATTTTTTTCAGATTTTTTTGAAATGTAAAAATATGAATTTTCACAAATTTTAAATTTTGCATTTGGAGGCCTCCATAGAGTTCGGCCTCCAATAGCAATTTCCGCTTTAACATCCACTATAAGTACTATTAGTGATGAGAAGGCCTTAAAAGGGTGGCAGCACGACTTCTTAAGGCTCACATGTTATTAACGCTAGATCCCTTTTATTTGCAGACAACTGGGATACATCAAAGTAATGGTAAGAGTACCGAAAACAAGTGGGGTATTAGCACAAGCAGCTCATACGGTGGGATGCACCCAACTCGTCTAGGTCATCTCATGAAATTTTGCCTCAAAAATATTCTTCAAATCCACCCGTAGTGCGACTAAAAATAGTTGGATACAATGGCTAGCTTACTCGATATAGCTTGCTGCAGAATTAGACATATCTATGAGTGAATAAACCTTTTTTTCAATTGCTACCTTACTCAATCTTCCTAGCTTGCTGCAGGATTAGACCTATCTATGAGTGAATAAGTTGCACCTAAACTGAGACTAACATCAGTTACCCCCTTCCAACAGATCTAATAGTGTTCGAAAACTAAAGAAAGTGTATCTATGATCGAGAGATAGGAAGGGGCACAGGATGCGTAATGTCTTTGGTTTCCCCATCGGCGGTGGATCCTGACGGGGATCCTACATGGCTTGATGCCTGAGATGGGGATGAGGGCGAAGCTTTACCATCCTTTCTATGGTATAGTCGTCCGACGAGACCGTGCTGGCGTAGGCGCCGACGATCGATGACATCGAGGTCGACTTGGCGATGGTATAGATAGAGCTGTGGAGGAGGCACGCGGTTCCATTTTGAGCCAAATTCGTTGGGCCAGGCAGATGAATGGGTTATGGGCCTACTAATGGAAGCAACAGGAACAATGGCTGATACTTATATTTTTAACTATTCTGAAAAACAAGTTACATGTTTTTTTATCATGAATTTAAAGAAAAAAGAGAAATGGCAGTTGGAAAAACAATATTGTACAACAGATAACCTTGGTATTTTAACAATTACTTACATGAGTTTCTCTTCAGGAGTGATCCCAAGAGCAACATCACATACTGGGCAGGATACAATCTCCTCTTTATCCATTTTCTTCATAATACACTCCCGATAAACTGCATACACGAAGATGGTTATAATACAGGCAGGCATGCAAGCATCATACAGAGATTTGTAACAACCAAATTTATAATCGCACAACGGTCACCTCACATCGGATAGTTCCTATCTATAGGCTATACGGTTCGTCTGTCATCGTAAACCAGCAGCAAAACACTCTCTGCTTAAAAGTGATCGTGCTTCGGCCACTCCGCATCTCCCTAGCCCCCCGTTCTGCTCTGATCTCGACCTCCAAGCCAAATTCTCCTCACAGACTAGCTGCCGATCTCTGCAAATGGAGATGGATGCTGGCAGTAGTAGGAGGAGTATGAATACAAGGAAGAGGAAATCAGCCGCAATCTAGGTTAAGGGCTAACCAGCTCCGGTGTCGGCGCTAGGGGTTGAACAGGATGGAGGCAGAGAGGGTGAAGACAGGCAAATGATATGGTGTTGGAAATCTTATGAAAATGCGCTACTTTTTCATGTTTAAAGTTTTTTCTAATTTTGAACGGTTCAAAAGTAATTTAGAAAATAGTCCAAGGTGCACCGAGTTCGTATTTTCGAGCTAATTTTTTAACCATGCGTCCAAATGTAGCAAATGATATGGCGTTGTAAAGCTTGAGGAAATGTGAAACTATTTGGTATATATTTTTTCTCCCAATTCCTTACTGTTTTAAATCAATTTTGCAAATGGCTAAAAACGTATTTTCCCCGTAATTTCTACAAACTTTATCGGAATGAGGCAAATAATATACCGTTTAACAGTTAAGGAAAATGCGAAACTTTTTGATGTTGATGTATTTCTCTGATTCCTAGCCGTTTTCAAGTAATTTTAGAAATGGTGAGATTATTCGTTCTTCATTTATCGCGAAACAGATTCTTCGAAAATGCACCTCGTGAAGAATATGAACTTCTCAGCATGTCAACTTGAACTTCACCCTATTTTTCACATGCTTTTTTTTTGCCCGTAGCTCTCCATCCACTCACCGAAACACTCATCGAAATTGAGTAAGTAATATACCGGTGGGAGGCTGATGTAAACACGCAACTTTCCCGTGTTGATCGTTTTTTCATACTCGCGACGATTTTAAAAGTTTTTCATCTCAAATTTATTCACTATAGTAGTCGAACTTCCTACTGTTTTCATGTTGAACTTCTGTGACGTAGTTTCGTTTCTAATTTTCTTATTCATTCGTCAGTGTTACACAAATGATATTCCTTTTGTACAAACCTCTCTCACAATATTTTTTAAAACTTTCTCCAACCGAGGACTTGAACTTATAACAACAACAAAATTGGACCTTGCCTTTTACTCCATTTTTCTCATATTAAACATACACCATGTCGTACATGAACTTTTTCCATTTTTATAATATGATTTTTTATTTTCTTTTCAGAATCAAATTTCTCCCAAATAACAACCGAAGTTCTTTGTGGATTGAGATAATATTTTAAAACACAAAACAATTTTCTTCTTTGTGTTTTCGAACATCGGAACCTTTTAAGCTTTTATTTTTCTATATTTTTATTTTCACCTGAAAATGCATTCCTTGGAGTACTTGAACTTCTCGTTGTTTCACTATGAACTTCTTTCAACATATAGTAATTTTTTGAATACATAAAAACATATTTTAAATGGTATACATGAAAATTTTAAACCGTTCATCGAAATGTGGCACATAATATACCGGTGGAAAGGTTATGAATAGTAGCAAGTTTCTCATGTAGACATGTAATACAAATTTGTTGCCGCTTGAGAGCAGTTTTTAAAATGGCAAAACAACGTTGCTTTTTGCCTTTTAAAACATGTAAATGAACGACGAACGTCTCGTAAATATAATTTTTGAACCGTGCAGGGTGGAGCACGTGAACTTCTTGCAACAAAACTTTTAGGCTTTTAGTTTTGTAATATTTCATTCTCTTCTCAAACGCATTCCGTGTAGTAGTTGAACTTTTCGTTGTTTTCACCTTAAACTTCTGTCACGTTTTCGTAATTCCCCACATATACATCGGAATTGCACAAATAATATACCTTTGCAAACCTGCTGAAAAGATATAACTTTTTCTAATATGGTTAAGCTTTTGTTTTGAACAACATGCACCATTTTGTTTTAACCGTTTTTTAGAATAAGAATATTTATACACCTTGAAAAGTTGTTGAATATGAGAATTTTTTTAATGTATAGCATTTTTATTTTAAATTTGTAATGGATTGAGAGAATTATTTTAATTCACAAAACAACATTTTTTGTGTGTTTTTGCACATGTAAATACATGGTGAACCTTTTTCACAAGTATTTTCGAACTTCCCCTCGCCAAGCACTTGAACTTCTCGCAACATTTTTTTCTCATATGAAAACACGCACCATGAAGTACGTGAATTTCTCGCAGTTACGAATTTGAACTTCTCTCTGTATCGCTTTAGTAACGAAAAAATCCAAGTTTTTTTATAGACATCAAACCGATCTAACTTTTTTATTTGAACTTCTTCGTGTGTTTTTTAGAAACATGAAAATTAGAGTTTTGTTAGAAACATCGAACTTCTTCGTTATTTAAAATTGAATTTATTGGTTTTATTCTTTAGTAACTGGAAAAATCTGAATTTTCAAATAAATAGTAAACTGCTCCGCTATTTCAAATTAAACTTCTTGGTTTTATTCTCTAGTAACATGAAAACCTGACTTTTTTATGTACATTGAACTACCCCGTTCTTCGAAATTGAACTTCTTTGTTTTAATCTTTTAGCATTGGGGAAAATCTGAGTTTTATAAACATCAAAGAGCTTCATATTTTTTTGGACTTCTTAGTGTTATTCACTGGCAACGAGAAAAGTCCTAGCCATGTAATAAATATCGAAACACATTTCATATAGGAGTTGACTACTCGCTATTTTAACTTTGAACTTCTGTCATGTTTTTTTGGTTGTAATTCCTCACCCGTTCGTTGAAGTTGCACAATGATATACCTTTAGAAACTTGTTGAAAAGATGCCACTTTTTCTAATATGGTTAAACTTTTGTTTCGTATAACATACACCAATTTGTTTTAACCGTTTATTTTGGAATATAGCAAATGGTCTACCCTTGAAAAGTTGTTGAATAGGAGGAACTTTCTTTCATGTAGAATTTCCCCGGGCACATCGCTTGAACTTCTAACAACAAAATTTCTAGACTTTGCCATTTTATTAATTTTTTTCTCATATGAAACACACATCATTCAGTACATGAACTTCAAACTGGTATCACTTTAACTTCTTATTTTTTCTAAAAAAACTTGATAGATCCTATCTTTGTTCTAATGTTTGAACTGCTCTCATTTAAAAAATTGAACTTCCTGGCTTTTACTCTTTAGGTGTGGGATAAATATATTTTATATAAACTTCGAATTGCTCTACTAATTTAACTTGAACTTCTTTGTTTTTGCTCTCCCAAGCACAAAACGGACAATAGCAAGCACAAATTTGTTTAGATAAAAATATGAGTTTTTATAAACTTCGAACTTCTCTATTATTTTAATTTGAACTTCCCTATTTTATTTTTAGAGAAAAATATGGTTTTCAAATAGGCATCAAACAATTTCTTTAATATTGAACTTCATACTTTTATTTTTCCTAGAATTGGAAAGAATTTTGAGTTTTCCATATACGTTGAACTAACCCATCATTTTAATTTCCAGTTTTATTCTATTAGTAATGATGAAAATCTATGTCTGTTATAAACATCGAACTCCTCCATTATTTTTAATTTGAACTTCCTTGTTTTATTCTTTTTAGTAGCGGGGAAAATCCTATTTTTGTAAATAAACCCCAAACCACTCTGTTTTTTAAAATTGAACTTGTAGTTTTTTGAGAAACGGAAAATCCATCTTTTTATAAACACTGTATTGCTCTATTTTTTAAATTTGAACTTCTTAGGGTTTATTTTTATTTGAAAAATTGGCACAAAGGTATACATTGTCAAGTACTAACAGATACACACGACACTTAAATTAAGAATAATTGAAGCCTCAAATGATCATTTAAGTACATGATGAATTTCCAAAATAAGCAACCCTTTTTCAAATGCATCATAGTAGATCAAATTTAGCTTCTTTGAAAATTGACATTTGTTTTTATTTTTTTGACATCATGCTTTGTGGAAAACAATCTTCTTGTTTGCGAGTAGTCTTAAAAATGGCAACAATAGATAAAAAAATTATACATCAAGAGCACAAAATGTAGAAGAAACTTCTCGAAATTCTCTCCACAGATGTCAAGTCAATTTTCTCATGAGCCAAATACATAAACAATCGAAGAAGAAAAAGGCATACTTTTGTACAAAAAAGACATGTTGTATCTCTCATTCCTCACCACACTCTGAATGAAAAAAGGTACAAGAACACATTTTTTGGATGGTTGGTCCTCCCTTGAGCTTGGGGAAATAACTACAGAGAACCAAAACTGATTTTTTTATGTTGGTGCTTCAGGCGAACGAATCCACCTGCTCCTTGAATTACTTCATCAGTAGGATAATACAGCGGACATTGACGGGCTTCCGTGCTCATATTTGTTCTTGTTTTTGGTGAAGTTTGTTTTTTGGCCTGCAGATTGTAGTAGCATTGTAGGGCAAGCATAAAACAACCATCTTTGTTGAAATAAAATGGGTGAAAAATGACAGAGAGTATGAAATCAGAAGTATGAGGCCGAAACCTTCCTCGTCTGAGCATGGCAGGAGTGGGATTTCGGGGTTCCTGTAGTTGTGAACCTCCACGGGCCGCGTACTTGAACGGCCGGAGGAGGCGTCGATGAACGCCGTGGTGCGGCAGTGAAGCTGCACCGGTAGGAGTCTGCACAGTGGTGGGGGAGCCTCTGCCTGGCGGCATCATCAGGGAGACGGAGGCATATGTACCGTGCATTCATGTGTATAAAAGGTGAGCCCTTCAAGTTGGAAATCTTCAGAAACCATCCATTCATTGACGTCCTCTGAAATGTTCACAAGACAATTAGAATATCAGTTGGTAGAGAAAATATTGGTTTCACACGCAAGAGAGCAAAAAGAGATATTGATGGGAGGACGGGCACACGGGAGCGTAGATGGGCAACAACGCTCCAACCTGTCGATTACAGCCTGGAGGAGTAACCTCCCGCTGCCATCCATCTGTAGATGTAGGTCGAGTCCTGCTCTAGCTGCAGGCCGAGGCCTCCTCCTTCTGCAAGTGGTGGCGAGGTGGCTCGGTGGACGGCGACGGGGTGCGCCGGTGGGGAGCTTGGAGCACTGATCGGAGGTGAAATCCTCAAGAGAAAAGTCGATTAGTGCTCTCGCCGGCCACAAATGTCTCTATCTCTCTCCATGAAACACAAGGCTTGATACAAGTACACAAAAACAATTAACTCTCCACGGCGTAGATGCATTTTTGGAAATATAAACTTGGAAGAAGACTGTGAAACTGAAACCAACTAACCAAAACATCAGTTTTTTGCACCTACACATACAGCTGAACTTCAGACACTGGCTACGAGCACTAGCTACCCGAGCTGTCGTCGAAGCCGAGAGAGAACAGAGGTGACTGGGCATAGCGAGTGCACCGGTGGTTGCCGTCGGTTGCCATCGATCTCACTCGTCTGTGGTCATCAAAACCCACGTGGTGTAGGGACGGACGGATCCCGCGGCCAAAATCCCAGCAGAGCCCAACCGGTGGGTGAGGAATTAAGAAGGGAGGAGGGAGACGACAGCAGGGGAGGGCCGCCGGTGAGACTCATGGTGGACGCGCTCCGGGCCGGTCCGGTCCCGGTCCGAGCTGGTGTTTGGACCGGCCGCCGGCGGGCCGAGCCGGACCGGACTGAGAAGCATGGCGGTCCTGTTTTCAGGGACCGGACCGGCCATGGCGAAGCTCGGGCCGGACCGAGAGGACCGGCCAAGAGACAAGGCAGAGCGCGCACTGGAGCTTCGGCGGCGGCTGACCATCGGGGATGCGGCGCTAGAGGAAGCGCAGCTCATCGGTGACATGTCCACAAGCTTTAGACGAACCATAGGAAGCTAGCAGAACAAATAAGATCACCAATGGCATCTCAACGGAGACGAATTTGGCACGGCAGCCGGTGGACTGGGATGAAAGGGATGATGGCCGATGCAGCAATGTAGGACCTTCCATGTCGATTTCTTTGTATGATACGATGCATCGGAGTCAGGCGCAGCCATGGCGGACGTAGACGATGAGGTTTCTTGTGAGGTTTTTTCACCCCCGACACGCCTGGGTCACCACGGCCCCGCCACGCCTCCGCCATGCCGCTGGCACGCCCTAGCCACGCCCGACTCAGTGCTCACCATGCCGCCGCCATGCTCCAGCCACAGCGATGCAGCATTTTCTCGGTCCTGCGAGCTGGCTCGGTGAAAGACCGGACCGGACCGACAAACTTTTGGGCCGAAATCTGCAGCTCGGACAGGCTGTTTTTCTTACCGGGCCAGGACCGAGCCGGCCCGGACCGAGCGAGCCACGAGCCGGTCCGAAAGACCGCTCGTTTCGTCCACCCTGAGGTGAGACCACGGTGGCGATTGGTAGAGGAGGCGGCCCCGGCGAAGGTCGGGAGAGGAGGCGGGGGGTGTACCTGCGCGTGGTGGCAGAGGAGATCCAGGGGCGGCGGCTGTCAGTGGTGAGGGGCCCTGGGCATCGCTCGGGGGGCAGCGATGTTGCCTGAGAGGTGGAGATCGGGGGCAGCGATGTTGCCTGGGCGGTGAAGCTCGGGGGCCTGGTGAGAGTCGGGGATGGGGGCGCAAGCCCTGGGCGACGCTCCAGAGTAGTGTCCCGGCGGCGGGCGGTGGCGCTCCGGGGGGGGGGGGCAGGGGCGGTGCTCGGGAACAGTGTGGAGGCGACAGAGGTGGTTGGGGTGGAGGGCGCGCGGCGCGGTATGGCATGGAGTCGGCCGGTGCGTGGTGGCGGCGCATCCGGGGCGTCGCTGGTGGTTAGGGACGACGGCGGCGTGTCAGGACCCCGATCCTAAGCCACATTGATCTAGCATGTAATACATCATATCACTTTGCGGCCTCAGGCATGGTATCCCCACGGGTGCCACCTTACCTGGACCGGGACCGTTTGTGCCTTTTGGCTCATGTATATGATAGTGTCGCTAGCATCCATATGATAGAGAACCCGGGCCGACATGACTAGTCGTGAACGCATAGTGGCACTAACTTACAGGGACAAGCATACATGACCCAGCAACGAACGTGTCGGTCATCAGCGAGTGAATTCGGGCTGTAGCAACTGGGCTAGCTGGACTCCGAAAGACACCGCGTGACATTTCCCCGAAGGGACAGACACAAGATCGAAGAAGGACACATGCCGGCCAGTCAAAGTGTTCCGGAGCTGTAGCAACTGGGCTAGCAGGACTCCGATAAAGCGGGCTGTAGCAGACTACCATGGCTCAGTGGAAGCATTAGACCACATTTCCCCATAAGAAAGGCTGCCAAGGATAGACAACTAGGTTGTCGGATCCCACACATACCAAGCATTTCAATTATACACATAATATGCTTGATATGTGTAAATACAACATGGCATCACAATAAGACTCTATGACTCAAAGTATTTATTCATAAGACTCCAAAGAGTCAGATATTACAAGCATGTGTCTCATGACCCAGCATTCAAGTCATACAAGCAATAGCACATGCGGAAGCTTAACATGTCTGAATAGAGACAACTACAAATGAAAAAGGCTGAGAAACCTGACTAACTACAAGACCCTACCGAAGGCACATGATCGTAGCTGAGGTAACAAGCTAAAAGTCGAAGTCCACGCGGAACTACTAGCGAGACTGAAGTCTCTAAGCAAAACATAAATTAAGCAAACATGAGTACAAATGTACCCAGCAAGACTTACATCAGAGCTAACTACATATGCATCGGTATCAACAAAGGGGTGGTGGAGTTTAACTGCAGCAAGCCAACTTTGACTCGGTAGCTATCCTGAACTACGACTACAAGTAACTCTTTTGGGGTGGCGCACATGAGTCCTCATATTCACCACCACTCTCGTCTCCCTATGAGAACGCCATCCATAGCACTCACGCTTATCTTGAGCATTTTAGAGTATCCACTTTCACTTGTCTATGAACTGTACAGGCAACCCAGAAGTCCTTTACCGCGGACGCGGCTATTCGAATAGATCATTTATAACCCTTCAGGGGTGTACTTCTTCACACACGCTCTCGCCACTTACCACCATGTACACGTCGTGTATCTCGGCAACCTTCGAGCGGAAGCCTGGCGAGGGAGTCGGCCACATCCTGACTAACCACACAAGTCTCTAGTCCAGGTTTATCGCCTATTCGGGTTCCATCCGCGAGGAGATCCGGCCGGGGTTTCGCTCACAGCCGCAAACGATGTGTGCAGGGTTCCCGAGACACCAAACGGGCGACTTAGTACACCGGGCCACGGTGTATCTACCGCATCATAGCCCACCCCTAGGGTCGGCGCTACGCACGGCCTTCAACACATATCCTACAAATACCAGAAACTAGTTGCAACACCTGGACAGAGATGAAGGCGATTAATAAGTCGAGAGAATCAATTAAAAATCCAATGTGTGGTAGTAGCTGTTCATGGATCACAAAACACAGAACTCAGTTCCTGAGGTCGGTTTCAATGAGACAACCCTACCAAGTACTCCTACATGGCCTCTCACCGCTACCTTTACCAAATCGTGTTCACACACTTAGCTCTCAACAGTAGGACATGTTCACCACATTCCAAATCATCCCCGATGAATCAGACTTGACTCAACTCTAAGCAGTAGCAGGCATGACAAATAAGCATGAATGAGTAGGCACATCAGGGCTCAAACAACTCCTACTCATGCTAGTGGGTTTCATCTATTTACTGTGGAAATGACAGGTCATGCAGTGGAAAAGGGGGTTCAACTAGCGCAGCAAGTAACAGATGAATCGTTGTTGTCCTAATGCACTAAAAGAGAGCATGAGTGAGAGAGTGGGATTGTATCGGAATGAACAAGGGGGGTTTGCTTGCCTGGCACTTTTGAAGATAGTATAGTTCTTCATCGGTGTCATCGATCTCATCGTCGGAACCACGTCTACCGAGAGGGGACAAATATCGGCAAACAAGTAAGAACACAATCAATGCAATGCAAAAATTATGATCCATGATAATGACATGGCAACATGCTGTGATTTGAGCTAATGCAACTAGAACAGAAGGTTTTGAGCTTATTTGAACCAAGGGTTCAAATTCAAACTCAAGTTATGAACTCATATAATGCATTATCATGTTTTGATCTAAACAGCAGGGTTAAGTTTCTTTATCATGCATGAAACCAGTACAGATGGATAGATTGGATTTTTCTGATAATTTTTCATATATATAAATTATTTCATTTGGAGTTACAGTTTAATTTCTATGATTTTTCAAAGTTTAGGTTATTTTCTGAAATTTCCTGGATTATTCTTAATCCAAAAAATGATTAATTGCATCAGCATGACGTCGGTGTGATGTCATCAAGTCAACAGGGGTGGTCCAGGTCAAACCTGACCTGTGGGGCCCGCATGTTAGTGTAACAGGGCAGGAACAGAGGCTGACCAGTGGGGCCAGGTCAACGCTGAGGTGGCAAGGTCAAACTGACTGGTGGGGCCACGGGCATTAGCTTAATTTAAACAGTGAATAACACTGTGGTTAATTAAGGGCGAGGCCGTATGTCAGTGAGCTAGGGGGTTTAATTAGCGGGTGATTAACCGGAGTTTGGCCGGCGGTGACCCAAACCATGGCGGAAGTTCACCGGGAACGCTGTTCTGGCAACGGTTCGACACGCGGAGATTACCAGGAGGTAGCTTGTGCTCGACTGCGTCTAGTAGAGCGAACGAGAGGCCTCGGGGTTGCCGGAGTTGACCACGGGAACGACGGAGGCGGTGGAAGTGGCTCGGGCTACGACAGAAACGCGGGTGCAGCTCATAGCCGAGCGAACCGAGCCGTTAGGTGGCACCTAAGAGGCTCCGGGAGCACGTCGGACAGCTCATGGCACTTGGGAAGCTCGGCAATGAGGTGCGCGACGGCAAAGGCGGACGACGGCGTGGGAGCTTGCGGGGCAGCAACTAGAGGATTTGAGGGACAACGGGGAAAGGGGGAAACGGGTCAACGGCTCACCGCGGGTCATCCGGTGCTGCTGGAGAGGCCGGGGAAGTACAGGTTCCAGCGAATCGACGACGACGACCCTCGGTGTCCGTGGAAGAAGAAGACGATGGAGACGGTGTTGCAGGGCATCCGACGAGGCTTGGCTCGTCGAGGATGAAGCTGGATATGATACGGAGCTCGGGAGGCGGATATGGAGCGAGGGAGTGGCTGGCCGCGGTGGTTCTTGGTGGTGGCCATGGCGGCTTCGGCCATGAGGGGGAGAGCGAGGGAGCGAGAGGGAGAGAGAGAGCGAGGGGGTCATCGGGTTCCAGACGGCACGGGGTGGCGATCCGTAGCATCACGCTGGCCAGGGAGGGCCAGGCAGGCAGCTGCGTACCGGCCCGCGCGGGCGCCGTGCTCGGCCTCGCCTCTGCCAGTAGGCAGAGGTTAAAGACAGGTATGCCCCTGGTGGGCTGGGCCGCCAGGTCAGGAGGCCCAAGTGGGTGAGGCCAGGTAAGTTTGCTCTCCTTTTTATTACTTTATGTTTTATGTTTTTCTGTTCTGGTTTAAAATAATACTAAACCATTTCATAAAATCCTGGAAATAATTATGGGTGCTTTCTGAACTATTCCACTGACCCTTAACAATTTCCAACATTTTTGAAGCATCTAAAATATATATAGCAATTAAATAGCTCCAATTCAAATATGTTTGAATTAATTCAAAGTCCAAATATGTCCTGCAAAAATGTGAACCACTTTTTGGTAGATGCATCCACCTTGATCCAGAAATGATGAACACTTTTAAAGGGCATTTTGGAATCATTGAAAAATATTTTACTTGAAACTATTTGAATTCATTTGGTGCTAGGGTTTGAACATCCCCAATTCAAATTCTTTTGAATTTAAACATGATGCATGGATGCTCACAGATGCAACTAATTACAAGCAATTTTAGGGTTGTGACACGGCGGTTGGGAGCAGGGTGGGGGCGCCGTGTGCGGTTGGGGGTAGGGCGGAGGGGGCTGACGACACGTTGGAATCGGGAGGTTGGGGAGAGCTCGCAGGTGAGGTTTATTTTTCTTCTTTTTTTTCTATCGGTTCGGGAGTTCGGGAACACCTCGTCGCTTCTTATAGGGCTGATCGTGATCCAAATAGTTATTCTAATCTCAGGATTAGAATAGTGTTGTCCTATATATATACAACAGTAATTAGAAGGTGCTCTGGTTCTTTGGTTGTAATTTCTCCTCGCAGTAATAGTTCACATGCACTTCCATCGGTTCCTCCTGCTTATATATCCTCACATTTTGGTTGCTGAAAATGGGGAGCTCTTTGCAAGGCCTATAGATTTCAGGAGAATATGCAAATAAACTTCAATATTCGTCCTGAAGATGATACTGAAGATAATATCGACATTTGGGTGGATGTGGATATGCTTCCGTTTCTACCTCTATGTGAGGTTGTCAAACAAACTTGTTAAGTAATTTATATTATTTATTTAATAATATTTGGTGTTCAGCCCTACTAAACTTGCTTATTTATAATTGACAGCTTATTTACTTTCTTCAAAAAATACTCGGAAGGTTGTAGACAAGACGTACTACAGTTATGACTCAGAGCTAACTTGTCAGGACAAAGGATCTCTTGTCCCACTTATAAATGATGTTGAGACTTTTAAGACTAATTATCAAATTACAGAAAATTATAGTGAATACGTGCCAGTAGTCCACTAGTTGCATGATGGTAAGTTCAATGCAAAAAACATGGTAAGATTTTGTTAACTATGGTTGCATACATTCTTCTTAAGTAAACTCCATTTCTAACTATATATGTTACTATTATGTTCTTCAATAGAAGATTCCGAAGGAGGTTCTGTCTGACATGATGTTCACCGAAGGTCATATGCATATGGTTAGGTTACGACCGACTCCGCCGACGACTTACCATAGTGGATACTCAATTTCTCTAAAAGGTGAAAGGCTCGATATCCAAGAATGGAGCAAAGTAATGAATGTATGTAGGCAACCAATTGGAGGGAATATGAACGTGTGCAAGCCACAAGTTGAAGATAGGTGGATCTCTATTCTCCATTTGTAAGATGGGCCGGTTTAGCTGTTTTATACTATTTTACCTAATAGAGAGAAGTAGGTCCTAGGTAGTTATTTACCTTAGGATGACTACCCTTAGCTAGTGTTGGTTAACTTTCATTTGGGCTATATTGATGGTCAGTTATTATATGACTGGATGATGATCGAGTTCTTAAATGACTACGATGATCATGATGACGCGGTCGTTCTACTTATCATTAGCTATAATAATGACGAGTTATTATATATATGACTATGAATGATGAGTTGATGTATGACTATGGATGATGATGAAGAGTTATTATTATGTGACTACGGATAATAAATTATTTTATCATTAGGTGGAAGAAACATAAATTAGATTAAAGTAAATGGATCCAAGTGAGCAAGTTAAATTAGTGGGATGATATGATGTTGGGACGGCACACAAGACTCAAATCTCATTCATCAAAACAAATGTTGGTCCGGCGCACCAAATGCTATACATAATAGATACATAGTAAAGGAAATAATACTAGCATTATTTTACAGCTCATAACCCCCGTTTATATATGCCTCAAAAAGAAGTGTTGTGCGTGTAACCCGTCTAGTTTTCGCTGCAGGCGCGCAGGGAAACAGTCAGGAGCCTCGCCATCCCATCGTCGCGGGGAAACAGTGAGGTGCCTCGCAGTCTTGGAGCGGAGGGCAGTGCGTATGTCTGCGGCGTGAAGAATGGCGGTACGTCGTCGTTTCTCTCTTCTTTTTGTTTTTGTATGTATTTTTTACTTGCCATGAGACCAATGCCGGTGCCCACACAGAGTCGTTGTCTTGGCCGAGCAGCTAGCTAGCTCGTCCCTGACGCGTGCGGACCTCGTTGTTCTTCAAGTGGTCAGATGGATCGACGACCACACTCACGACTATTCTTCGTTCTTGGTGGGACATGCACGGATGAATCCTTCTTGTTTCTTGATGGCCACGCTCACGGCTAGTTAGATGTAGAAGTTCTAGTATCTGTTCGTCATTACCCACGGATCGCCTGATTTGGTAAGGAGAAAAAAGGCCGGCTGATTCCAGTTCACCGTCCGATCCCACTCGTAGCTGGCAATGGCACGCATGCAACCTTGTATATATGCATGTTACGTTTCTGGTCCCACTACAGAACTACGTTTGTGGCCCAATACATGATGCATGGGCCCCAACTTAGCTCGGCCTTGATTGGGCCGTCTGATCACTTGATCGCGATTTCGCGTGGGCTACACTGTAAGCATGAGGGACGGGACGCCTGCCTGGCTGTTTGTATGCGGTCACTTTGAACACCGGCCTCGATCGGAGGCTGTGGCGGCGGCACGGGTTTTCCCCAGAGTAGCTACAGCGCACGTAGCTACGGCTGAGCCCCAACGAGAAGCCCGACCATGCAAAGCGAACGCGGCGCAAGGTGACGCAGAAGGCAGATGTGCTAAGGATATGGCCCCTCAGCTTTACTCCTTTGCTCGGGCTCGGGGTGCCAACCAAAGAACAGTGGGTGAGGCACTTTTTAACGAGACTTGGATCAGAGACCTACGACAGGCTCCCTTAGCTCAGGTAATTGTTGAGTATTTTTTATCTTTGGCATGATATTCAGATGGTTCCAGGTCTTCAGGCTAAAGAAGCAACAGCAGGGCCGGCCGGCTTCCTGGTCCTGGGGTGTCTACCAGATGACCGGGTAGGTGCTCTTCGTCAGCCGGGCCTGATCCAAGGCCTTCGGCACAAGACACGCCAACAGACCGGGATACATCTACTTCCTCAACGACGTCTACCCTGGTGGTCCGCCCCTTCTGTCACTGGGAAAGGACATTGCAAGATCGAACCCAAAGCTAAGCACTTCTACCATGGCAAGAACTACCAATCTAGTTGGCCAAATCAAACGGATAATTCGAAGAGACTTGCAAAGATAACCAATTATACATAAAAGAATTCAGAGAAGATTCAATTATTATCCATAGATAGACTTGATCATAAACCCACAATTTATGGGTCTCAACAAACACACCGCAAAAAGAAGATTATATCGAATAGATCTCCACAAAAGAGGGGGAGAACTTTGTATTGAGATCCAAAAAGAGAGAAGAAGCCATCTAGATATTAGCTATGGACCCGAAGGTCTGAGGTAAACTACTCACACTTCATCGGAGAGGCTATGATGATGTACAAGTCCTCCGTGATGACGGCCCTCTCAAACAGAGCTCCGAAACAGGCCCCAAGATGGGATCTCGTGAATACAGAAAGTTGCGGCGGTGGAATTAGGTTTTTGGCCCTTCTTCTGTTTGTTTGGGGGTACGTAGGTATATATAGGAGGAACAAGTACGTCGGAGGAGCACCGAGGGGTTCACGAGGCAGGGGGCGCGCCCTAGGGCGGGGGGCGCCCCCCACCCTCGTGACCGCCTCTCCGATGCCTTGGCGTAGGGTCCAATTCTCCTGGATCACATTCGATGAGAAAATCACGTTCCCGAAGGTTTCATTCCGTTTGGACTCCGTTTGATATTTCGTTTCTTCGAAACACTGAAATAGGCAAAAAAACAGCAATTCTGGGTTGAGCCTCCGGTTAATAGGTTAGTCCCAGAAATAATATAAAAATGGAAAATAAAGCCTAATATAGTCTAAAACAGTAGATAATATAGCATGAAGTAATCAAAAATTATAGATACGTTGGAGATGTATCAAGTATGAAATCAGAAGTATGAGGCCGAAACCTTCCTCGTCTGAGCATGGCAGGAGT
>NC_053026.1:543534591-543552611 GCF_003073215.2 Triticum urartu
ATGAAATTTGGCAGATGGATGTCAAAACTGCATTCCTGAATGGATTTCTGGAAGAAGAGTTGTATATGATGCAGCCGGAAGGTTTTGTCGATCCAAAGGGAGCTAACAAAGTGTGCAAGCTCCAGCGATCCATTTATGGACTGGTGCAAGCCTTTCGGAGTTGGAATAAACGCTTTGATAGTGTGATCAAAGCATTTGGTTTTATACAGACTTTTGGAGAAGCCTGTATTTACAAGAAAGTGAGTGGGAGCTCTGTAGCATTTCTGATATTATATGTGGATGACATATTACTGATTGGAAATGATATAGAATTTCTGGATAGCATAAAGGGATACTTGAATAAGAGTTTTTCAATGAAAGACCTCGGTGAAGCTGCTTACATATTAGGCATAAAGATCTATAGAGATAGATCAAGACGCTTAATTGGACTTTCACAAAGCACATACCTTGACAAGATTTTGAAGAAGTTCAAAATGGATCAAGCAAAGAAAGGGTTCTTGCCTGTGTTACAAGGTGTGAAGTTGAGTCAGACTCAATGCCCGACCACTGCAGAAGATAGAGAGAAAATGAAAGATGTTCCCTATGCTTCAGCCATAGGCTCTATCATGTATGCAATGCTGTGTACCAGACCTGATGTGTGCCTTGCTATAAGTTCTAGCAGGGAGGTACCAAAGTAATCCAGGAGTGGATCACTGGACAGCGGTCAAGAACATCCTGAAGTACCTGAAAAGGACTAAGGATATGTTTCTCGTATATGGAGGTGACAAAGAGCTCATCGTAAACGGTTACGTTGATGCAAGCTTTGACACTGATCCGGACGATTCTAAATCGCAAACCGGATACGTGTTTACATTAAATGGTGGAGCTGCCAGTTGGTGCAGTTCTAAACAAAGCGTTGTGGCGGGATCTACATGTGAAGCGGAGTACATAACTGCTTCGGAAGCAGCAAACGAAGGAGTCTGGATGAAGGAGTTCATATCCGATCTAGGTGTCATACCTAGTGCATCGGGTCCAATGAAAATCTTTTGTGACAATACTGGTGCAATTGCCTTGGCAAAGGAATCCAGATTTCACAAGAGAACCAAGCACATCAAGAGACGCTTCAATTCCATCCGGGATCTAATCCAGGTGGGAGACATAGAGATTTGCAAGATACATACGGATCTGAATGTTGCAGACCGGTTGACTAAGCCTCTTCCACAAGCAAAACATGATCAGCACCAAAGCTCCATGGGTGTTAGAATCATTACTGTGTAATCTAGATTATTGACTCTAGTGCAAGTGGGAGACTGAAGGAAATATGCCCTAGAGGCAATAATAAAGTTATTATTTATTTCCTTATATCATGATAAATGTTTATTATTCATGCTAGAATTGTATTAACCGGAAACATAATACATGTGTGAATACATAGACAAACAGAGTGTCACTAGTATGCCTCTACTTGACTAGCTCGTTAATCAAAGATGGTTATGTTTCCTAACCATGGACAAAGAGTTGTTATTTGATTAACGGGATCACATCATTAGTTGAATGATCTGATTGACATGACCCATTCCATTAGCTTAGCACCCGATCGTTTAGTATGTTGCTATTGCTTTCTTCATGACTTATACATGTTCCTATGACTATGAGATTATGCAACTCCCGTTTGCCAGAGGAACACTTTGTGTGCTACCAAACGTCACAACGTAACTGGGTGATTATAAAGGAGCTCTACAGGTGTCTCCAAAGGTACATGTTGGGTTGGCATATTTCGAGATTAGGATTTGTCACTCCGATTGTCGGAGAGGTATCTCTCGGCCCTCTCGGTAATGCACATCACTGAAGCCTTGCAAGCATTGCAACTAATGAGTTAGTTGCGGGATGATGTATTACGGAACGAGTAAAGATACTTGCCGGTAACGAGATTGAACTAGGTATGGGATACCGACGATCGAATCTCGGGCAAGTAACATACCGATGACAAAGGGAACAACGTATGTTGTTATGCAGTCTGACCGATAAAAGATCTTCGTAGAATATGTAGGAGCCAATATGAGCATCCAGGTTCCGCTATTGGTTATTGACCGGAGACGTGTCTCGGTCATGTCTACATTGTTCTCGAACCCGTAGGGTCCGCACGCTTAAGGTTACGATGACAGTTATATTATGAGTTTATGCATTTTGATGTACCGAAGGTTGTTCGGAGTCCCAGATGTGATCACGGACATGACGAGGAGTCTCGAAATGGTCGAGACATAAAGATTAATATATTGGAAGCCTATGTTTGGATATCGGAAGTGTTCCGGGTGAAATCGGGATTTTACCGGAGTACCGGGAGGTTGCCGGAACCCCCCGGGAGGTATATGGGCCTTAGTGGGCCTTAGTGGAAGAGAGGAGAGGTGGCCATAGATGGGCCGCGCGCCCCTCCCCCACTTGGTCCGAATAGGACAAGGAGAGGGGGCCGGCCCCCCTTCCTCCTCTCTCTCCTCTTTTCCCCCCTCCGCGAATCCTATTCCAACTAGGAAAGGGGGGGAGTCCTACTCCCGGAGGGAGTAGGACTTCTCCTGGAGCGCCTCCTCTTGGCCGGCCAGCCCCCCCCCCTTTGAGCCTTTATATACGGAGGCAAGGGGCACCCCTAGAGACACAAGTTGATCCACGTGATCATATTCTTAGCCGTGTGCGGTGCCCCCTTCCACCATAGTCCTTGATAATATTGTAGCGGTGCTTAGGCGAAGCCCTGCGACAGTAGTACATCAAGATCGTCACCACGCCGTCGTGCTGACGGAACTCTTCCCCGACACTTTGCTGGATCGGAGTCCGGGGATCGTCATCGAGCTGAACGTGTGCTAGAACTCGGAGGTGCCGTAGTTTCGGTGCTTGATCGGTCGGGCCGTGAAGACGTACGACTACATCAACCAAGTTAACGCTTCCGTTGTCGATCTACAAGGGTACGTAGATCACACTCTCCCCTCTCGTTGCTATGCATCACCATGATCTTGCGTGTGCGTAGGAATTTTTTTTAAATTACTACGTTCCCCAACAACAATGTGATCAAGGAGTTGATCACGGGATGATGTGTTACGGAACGAGTAAAGAGACTTGCCAGTAACGAGATTGAACAAGGTATCGGGATACCGACGATCGAATCTCGGGCAAGTATCGTACCGCTAGACAAAGGGAATTGTATACGGGATTGATTAAGTCCTTGACATCGTGGTTCATCCGATGAGATCATCGTGGAGCATGTGGGAGCCAACATGGGTATCCAGATCCCGCTGTTGGTTATTGACCGGAGAGTTGTCTCGGCCATGTCTGCATGACTTCCGAACCCGTAGGGTCTACACACTTAAGGTTCGATGACGCTAGGGTTATAGGGAAAGTATGTACGCGGTTACCGAATGTTGTTCGGAGTCCCGGATGAGATCCCAGACGTCACGAGGAGTTTCGGAATGGTCCAGAGGTAAAGATTGATATATAGGAAGTATGGTTTTGGCCACCGGAAGTGTTCCGGGCATCACCGGTAGTGTACAGGGACCACCGGAGGGGTCCGGGGGTCCACCAGATGGAGCCACCAGCCCCGGAGGCCTACATGGGCCAATAGTGGGAAGGGACCAGCCCCTAGGTGGGCTGGGGTGCCTCCCACCAAGGCCCAAGGCGCATCCAAGAGGGGAAGGGGGCAAACCCTAGGCTCAGATGGGCCTAAGGCCCACCTAGTGGTGCGCCCCCCCCCCCTCTCCCCCCTTGGCCGCCCCCTAGATGGGATCTAGGGCTGGCCGCCACCCCTAGGGAGGGAACCCTAGGTGGGGGCGCAGCCCCTCCCCTCCCCCTATATATACTTGAGGTTTGGGGCTGCCCAATACATGTGATTTGCTCTCCCTGTTGGCGCAGCCCTACCCCTCTCCCTCCTCGTCTCTCGTAGTGCTTGGCGAAGCCCTGCTGGAGTCCCGCGCTCCTCCACCACCACCACGCCATCGTGCTGCTGCTGGATGGAGTCTTACCCAACCTCTCCTTCTCCCCTTGCTGGATCAAGGCGTAGGAGACGTCACCGGGCTGTACGTGTGTTGAACACGGAGGTGCCGTCCGTTCGGCACTAGGATCATCGGTGATTTGGATCACGACGAGTACGACTCCATCAACCCCGTTCACTTGAATAACGAGATTGAACAAGGTATCGGGATACCGACGATCGAATCTCGGGCAAGTATCGTACCGCTAGACAAAGGGAATTGTATACGGGATTGATTAAGTCCTTGACATCGTGGTTCATCCGATGAGATCATCGTGGAGCATGTGGGAGCCAACATGGGTATCCAGATCCCGCTGTTGGTTATTGACCGGAGAGTTGTCTCGGCCATGTCTGCATGACTTCCGAACCCGTAGGGTCTACACACTTAAGGTTCGATGACGCTAGGGTTATAGGGAAAGTATGTACGCGGTTACCGAATGTTGTTCGGAGTCCCGGATGAGATCCCAGACGTCACGAGGAGTTTCGGAATGGTCCAGAGGTAAAGATTGATATATAGGAAGTATGGTTTTGGCCACCGGAAGTGTTCCGGGCATCACCGGTAGTGTACAGGGACCACCGGAGGGGTCCGGGGGTCCACCAGATGGAGCCACCAGCCCCGGAGGCCTACATGGGCCAATAGTGGGAAGGGACCAGCCCCTAGGTGGGCTGGGGTGCCTCCCACCAAGGCCCAAGGCGCATCCAAGAGGGGAAGGGGGCAAACCCTAGGCTCAGATGGGCCTAAGGCCCACCTAGTGGTGCGCCCCCCCCCCCCCCCCCCCCCCCCCCCCCCCCACGCTGGGATCTAGGGCTGGCCGCCACCCCTAGGGAGGGAACCCTAGGTGGGGGCGCAGCCCCTCCCCTCCCCCTATATATACTTGAGGTTTGGGGCTGCCCAATACATGTGATTTGCTCTCCCTGTTGGCGCAGCCCTACCCCTCTCCCTCCTCGTCTCTCGTAGTGCTTGGCGAAGCCCTGCTGGAGTCCCGCGCTCCTCCACCACCACCACGCCATCGTGCTGCTGCTGGATGGAGTCTTACCCAACCTCTCCTTCTCCCCTTGCTGGATCAAGGCGTAGGAGACGTCACCGGGCTGTACGTGTGTTGAACACGGAGGTGCCGTCCGTTCGGCACTAGGATCATCGGTGATTTGGATCACGACGAGTACGACTCCATCAACCCCGTTCACTTGAACGCTTCCGCTTAGCGATCTACAAGGGTATGTTGATGCACTCTCCTTCCCTCGTTGCTAGATTACTCCATAGATTGATCTTGGTGATGCATAGAAAATTTTGAATTTCTGCTACGTTCCCCAACAGTGGCATCATGAGCTAGGTCTATGCGTAGTTACTATGCACGAGTAGAACACAAAGTAGTTGTGGGCGTCGATATTGTCAATTATCTTGCTGTTACTAGTCTTATCTTGATTCGGCGGCATCGTGGGATGAAGCGGCCCGGACCAACCTTACACGTACGCTTACGTGAGACCGGTTCCACCGACTGACATGCACTAGTTGCATAAGGTGGCTGGCGGGTGTCTGTCTCTCCCACTTTAGTCGGATCGAATTCGATGAACAGGGTCCTTATGAAGGGTAAATAGAAATTGGCAATTCACGTTGTGGTTTTGGCATAGGTAAGAAACGTTCTTGCTAGCAACCTATAGCAGCCACGTAAAAACTTGCAACAACAATTAGAGGACGTCTAACTTGTTTTTGCAGGATATGCCTTGTGATGTGATATGGCCAAAAGGATGTGATGAATGATATATGTGATGTATGAGATTGATCATGTTCTTGTAATAGGAATCACGACTTGCATGTCGATGAGTATGACAACCGGCAGGAGCCATAGGAGTTGTCTTAATTTATTTATGACCTGCGTGTCAACATAAACGTCATGTAATTACTTTACTATATTGCTAAAGCGTTAGCCATAGTAGTAGAAGTAATAGATGATGAGACAACTTCAAGAAGACACGATGATGGAGATCATGATGATGGAGATCATGGTGTCATGCCGGTGACAACGATGATCATGGAGCCCCGAAGATGGAGATCAAGAGGAGCAAAATGATATTGGCCATATCATGTCACTATTTGATTGCATGTGATGTTTATCATGTTTTACATCTTATTTGCTTAGAACGACGGTAGCTTAAATAAGATGATCCCTCACTAAAATTTCAAGAAAGGTGTTCCCCCTAATTGTGCACCGTTGTGAAGGTTCGTTGTTTCGAAGCACCACGTGATGATCGGGTGTGATAGATTCTAACGTTCGAATACAACGGGTGTTGATGAGCCTAGCATGTACAGACATGGCCTCGGGACACATGCGAAACACTTAGATTGACTTGACGAGCCTAGCATGTACAGACATGGCCTCGGAACACGGAAGACCAAAAGGTCGAACATGAGTCGTATAGAAGATACGATCAACATGAAGATGTTCACCGATGATGACTAGTCCGTCTCACGTGATGATCAGACACAGCCTAGTTGACTCGGATCATGTAATCACTTAGATGACTAGAGGGATGTCTAGCTGAGTGGGAGTTCATAAGATGAACTTAATTATCCTGAACATAGTCAAAAGGTCTTCGCAAATTATGTCGTGGCTTGCGCTTTAGTTCTACTGTTTAGATATGTTCCTAGAGAAAATTTAGTTGAAAGTTGATAGTAGCAATTATGAGGACTAGGTCCGTAAACTGAGGATTGTCCTCATTGCTTCATAGAAGGCTTATGTCCTTAATGCACCGCTCAGTGTGCTGAACCTCGAACGTTGTCTGTGGATGTTGCAAACATCTGACATACACATTTTGATAACTACGTGATAGTTCAGTTAAACGGTTTAGAGTTGAGGCACTGAAGACGTTTTGAAACGTCGCGAAACATATGAGATGTTTCGAGGGCTGAAATTGGGATTTCAGGCTCGTGCCCACGTCAAGAGGTATAAGACCTCCGACAATTTTCTTAGCCTACAAACTAAGGGAGAAAAGCTCAATTGTTGAGCTTGTGCTCAGATTGTCTGAGTACAACAATCATTTGAATCGAGTGGGAGTTGATCTTCCAGATGAGATAGTGATGTTTCTCCGAAGTCATTACCACCAAGCTGCTAGAGCTTCGTGATGAACTATAATATATCAGGGACATATATCATGATCCTTGAGATATTCGCGATGTTTGACACCACAAAAGTAGAAATCAAGAAGGAGCATCAATTATTGATGGTTGGTGAAACCACTAGTTTCAAGAAGGGCAAGGGCAAAAAGGGATACTTCATGAAACGGCAAATCAGTTGCTGCTCTAGTGAAGAAACCCAAGGTTGAACCCAAACCCGAGACTAAGTGCTTCTGTAATAAGGGGAACAGCCACTGGAGCAGAATTACCCTAGATACTTGGTAGATGAGAAGGCTGGCAAGGTCGATAGAAGTATATTGGATATACATTGTGTTAATGTGTACTTTACTAGTACTCCTAGTAGCACCATGGTATTAGATACCGGTTCGGTTGCTAAATGTTAGTAAACTCAAAATAAAAGGCTGCGGAGTAAACGGAGACTAGCTAAAGGTGAGCTGGCAATATGTGTTGGAAGTTTTTCCAAGCTTGATGTGATCAAGCATCACACGCTCCCTCTACCATCGAGATTGGTGTTTGCGTTGAGCATAGACATGATTGGATTATGTCTATCGCAATACGGTTATTCATTTAAGAAGAATAATGGTTACTCTATTTATTTGAATAATACCTTCAATGGTCTTGCACCTAAAATGAATGGTTTATTGAATCTCGATCGTAGTGATACACATGTTCATGCCAAAAGATATAAGATAGTAATGATAGTACCACCTACTTGTGGCACTGCCACGTAAGTCATATCGGTATAAAACGCATGAAGAAGCTCCATGTTAATGGATCTTTGGGCTCACTCGTTTTGAAAAGTTTGAGACATGCGAACCATGTCTATTGGTGTATATGCATGAAGAAACTCCATGCAAATGGACCGTTTGGACTCACTTGATTTTGAATCACTTGAGACATGCAAATCATACCACATCGGCAAGATGACTAAAAGCCTCGTTTTCAGTAAAATGGAACTAGAAAGCAACTTGTTGGAAGTAATACATTTTGATGTGTGCAGTCCAATGAGTGCTGAGGCGTGTAGTGGATATCGTTATGTTCTTACTTCACAGATGATTTGAGTAGATGTTGAGTATATTTACTTGATGAATCACGAGTCTGAATTATTGAAAGGTTCAAGTAATTTCAGGATGAAGTTGAAAGATCGTCGTGACAAGAGGATAAAATATCTATGATATGATCATAGAGATGAATATCTGAATTACGAGTTTGGCACAGAATTAAGACATTGTGGAAATTGTTTCACAACTAATACAGCCTGGAACACCATAGTGTGATGGTGTGTCCGAACATCATAACTGCACCCTATTGGATATGATGCATACCATGATGTCTCTTATCGAATTACCACGATAGTTTATGGGTTAGGCATTAGAGACAACCACATTCACTTTAAATAGGGCACCACGTAATTCCGATGAGATGACACCGTATGAACTATGGTTTAGAGAAACCTAAGCTGTCATTTCTTAAAAGTTTGGGGCTGCGACGCTTATGTGAAAAAGTTTCAGGCTGATAAGCTCGAACCCAAAGCGGATAAATGCATCTTCATAGGACACCCAAAACAGTTGGGTATACCTCCTGTCTCAGATCCGAAAGCAATAAGGGATTGTTTCTAGAATCGGGTCCTTTCTCGAGGAAAAGTTTCTCTCGAAAGAATTGAGTGGGAGGATGGTGGAGACTTGATGAGGTTATTGAACCGTCTCTTCAACTAGTGTGTGGCAGGGCACAGGGAGTTGTTCCTGTGGCACCTACACCAATTGAAGTGGAAGCTTATGATAGTGATCATGAAACTTCAGATCAAGTCACTACCAAACCTCGTGGGATGACAAGGATGCGTACTACTTCAGAGTGGTACGTAATCCTGTCTTGGAAGTCATGTTGCTAGACAACAATGAACCTACGAGCTATGGAGAAGCGATGGTGGGCCTGGATTCCAAAATGGCTCGAGGCCATATAATCCGAGAGAGGATCCATATATGAAAACAAAGTGTAGACTTTGGAAGAACTACTTGATGGTCGTAAGGCTGTTAGGTACATATGGATTTTAAAAGGAAGACGGACAATGATGGTAAGTATCACCATTAAGAAAGCTCGACTTGTCGTTAAGATGTTTTCCGACAAGTTCAAGGAGTTGACTACGATGAGACTTTCTCACTCGTAGCGATGCTAAGAGTCTGTTGGAATTATATTAGCGATTACTGCATTATTTATGAAATCTTGCAGATAGGATGTCAAAACATTGTTTCCTCGACGATTTTTCTTGAGGAAAGGTTGTATGTGATACAACCGGAAGGTTTTGTCAATCCTGAAAGATGCTAATAAGTATGCAAAGCTCCAGCAATCCTTCTAAGGACTGGAGTAAGCATCTCGGAGTTGGAATGTATGCTTTGATGAGATGATCAAAGATTTTGGGTGTATACAAAGTTTATGAGAAACTTGTATTTCCAAAGAAGTGAGTGGGAGCACTATAGAATTTCTGATGAATATATGTTGTTGACATATTGTTGATCAGAAATGACGTAGAATTTCTGGAAAGCATATAGGGTTATTTGGAAAGTGTTTTTCAATGGAAAGCCTGGATTAAGCTACTTGAACATTGAGCATCAAGATCTATAAGGATAGATCAAAACGCTTAATGGTACTTTCAAATGAGCACATACCTTGACATGATCTTGAAGGTGTTCAAGATGGATCAGTCAAAGAAGGAGTTCTTGCCTGAGTTGTAAGGTATGAAGTTAAGACTTAAAGCTCGACCACGGCAGAAGAAAGAGGAAGGACGAAGGTCGTCCCCTATGCTTTTGTCATAGGCTCTATACGGTATGCCATGTTGAGTACCGCACCTGATGTGTGCCTTGCCACATATCTGGCAAGAGGGTACAAAGGTAATCTAGGAGTAGATCACCAGATAGCGGTCTAAATTATCCTTAGAGGAATAAGGATATGTTTCTCGGTTATGGAGGTGATAAAGAGTTCGACGTAAAGAGTTACGTCGATGCAAGCTTAACACCTATCCGGATAGCTCTGAGTAAAGATACCGGATACGTATAATGGAGCAACAATTTAGAATAGCTCCAAGTAGAACAGTTATTTGGAATGGCTCCAAATGTAGCGTAGTAGTTGCATCTACAAGATGACATAGAAATTTGCGAAGTACATACGGATCTGAATGTTGCAGACCCATTGACTGAAACCTCTCTCACAAGCATAACATGATCAAACCCAGAACTCTTTGGGTGTTAGTCACATGGGGATGTGACCTTGAGTGTTAATCACATATCGATGTGAACTGGATTATTGACTCTAGTGCAAGTGGGAGACTGTTGGAAATATGCCCTAGAGGCAATAATAAATTGGTTATTATTATATTTCCTTGTTCATGATAATCGTTTATTATCCATGCTAGAATTGTATTGATAGGAAACTCAGATACATGTGTGGATACATAGACAACACCATGTCCCTAGTAAGCCTCTAGTTGACTAGCTCGTTGATCAATAGATGGTTGCGGTTTCCTGACCATGGACATTGGATGTCGTTGATAACGGAATCACATCATTAGGAAAATGATGTGATGGACAAGACCCAATCCTAAGCCTAGCACAAGATCATGTAGTTTGTATGCTAAAGCTTTTCTAATGTCAAGTATCATTTCCTTAGACCATGAGATTGTGCAACTCCCGGATACCGTAGGAGTGCTTTGGGTGTGCCAAACGTCACAACGTAACTGGGTGGCTATAAAGGTACACTACAGGTCTCTCCGAAAGTGTCTGTTGGGTTGGCACGAATCGAGACTGGGATTTGTCACTCCGTGTAAATGGAGAGGTATCTCTGGGCCCACTCGGTAGGACATCATCATAATGTGCACAATGTGATCAAGGAGTTGATCACGGGATGATGTGTTACGGAACGAGTAAAGAGACTTGCCGGTAACGAGATTGAACAAGGTATCGGGATACCGACGATCGAATCTCGGGCAAGTATCGTACCGCTAGACAAAGGGAATTGTATACGGGATTGATTAAGTCCTTGACATCGTGGTTCATCCGATGAGATCATCGTGGAGCATGTGGGATCCAACATGGGTATCCAGATCCCGCTGTTGGTTATTGACCGGAGAGTTGTCTCGGCCATGTCTGCATGACTTCCGAACCCGTAGGGTCTACACACTTAAGGTTCGATGACGCTAGGGTTATAGTGAAAGTATGTACGCGGTTACCGAATGTTGTTCAGAGTCCCGGATGAGATCCTAGACATCACGAGGAGTTTCGGAATGGTCCGGAGGTAAAGATTGATATATAGGAAGTATGGTTTTGGCCACCGGAAGTGTTCCGGGCATCACCGGTAGTGTACCGGGACCACCGAAGGGGTCCGGGGGTCCACCAGGTGGGGCCACCAGCCCCGGAGGCCTACATGGGCCAATAGTGGGAAGGGACCAGCCCCTAGGTGGGCTGGGGTGCCTCCCACCAAGGCCCAAGGCGCATCCAAGAGGGGAAGGGGGCAAACCCTAGGCTCAGATGGGCCTAAGGCCCACCTAGTGGTGCGCCCCCCTCTCTCCCCCCTTGGGCGCCCCCTAGATGGGATCTAGGGCTAGACGCCACCCCTAGGGAGGGAACCCTAGGTGGGGGCGCAGCCCCTCCCCTTCCCCTATATATACTTGAGGTTTGGGGCTGCCCAATACATGTGATTTGCTCTCCCTGTTGGCGCAGCCCTACCCCTCTCCCTCCTCGTCTCTCGTAGTGCTTGGCGAAGCCCTGCTGGAGTCCCGCGCTCCTCCACCACCACCACGCCGTCGTGCTGCTGCTGGATGGAGTCTTCCCCAACCTCTCCTTCTCCCCTTGCTGGATCAAGGCGTAGGAGACGTCACCGGGCTGTATGTGTGTTGAACACGGAGGTGCCGTCCATTCGGCACTAGGATCATCGGTGATTTGGATCACGACGAGTACGACTCCATCAACCCCGTTCACTTGAACGCTTCCGCTTAGCGATCTACAAGGGTATGTAGATGCACTCTCCTTCCCTCGTTGCTAGATTACTCCATAGATTGATCTTGGTGATGCGTAGAAAATTTTGAATTTCTGCTACGTTCCCCGGGCAGCACTAATTAGTACTCCCTCCGTTCTGAATTACTTGTCTTAGATTTGTCTAGATACGGAGTTATCTAGCACTAAAATGAGTCTAGATACATCCGTATCTAGACAAATCCAAGACAAGTAATTCGGAACAGAGGGAGTAGTTGTAAATATCTAGCTAATTATCAAACAATTAACAAACTATATAGAACTAACATTTGCTACTAACTTACTTATTTTAACAATGTTGCTAGACTCTAGCAAACACCATCTCTAACTTATTTTAACAAATAAACATGCATGCATTTCATCAATAGAAAAAAAAAGGTGATGAAGAAGCTCACCTCGTGCGCTCCTCCTTAACGATGCGGACGCTGGTGCCGGTGCAAAGCGGGGCGGCCGGCTATGATGGTGGCGGCGCCCGTGGCCACGGCACCCATGGGTGTTGCCGACTCCATGGCAATGGGGCGGGGGGGAGGGGAAGGATGATAGGAGGCAGTGTGGCGGTGCGGGGAAGCAGGGAGACAGGTTTGGGTTTTTGCGGTTGCCGAGTCCACTCTCGCGCCCACAATTATATGTGTGCGGCGGCGACGAAGGGTGTACCCTTTGTTGAGTTATGAATCTCGGCAAAAGAAGCCCAATCGTATAATAGCCGTTTTCCACGTCCTCTATGGGCCCTCCTGTCAGGTCTTTGCCGAGTTTTTTCGTAGGAGCTCGACATCCAGGTGGCCCTGGAATTCCATAACATAAAAAAAGAAAAAGGCAAAAAGATTGCAGAGTTTTCTTAGTAAAAACCCGAAAAACTTAGACCGTTGTCACATCTCCATCGCCTGGTCCTTGGTGGGCCCGACTTGTCAGGACACTACGAGTTTTTAAGCAGCGAAACTCGACGAATTTGTGACATATCCGAGTTTATTTTTGTTGTTGGGGAGCTCTTATCTTGTGCCATGATCGGCTCCTGGGGCCGAGAGCGGGCTCGTACGGGCTGGAGGCGGGAGGTGGCGACGCGTGTGGCGCTAGTGTCCTTTGGATCGTCCATGAACGATCTGGATTGGCAGATCCAAGCATGGTCACAACGGCTCTGGCGGCAGCAACGCGCCCAATGTGGGTGTGCCAAATGGCGGCAGGGGGAGGAGTTTGATGGGATTTGTCTACAATTGTTGCCAAAAAGGGCAAGGGAGCCTCTGCTTAAATAGGCAATGGTTGTAGGAGGTTTTGTGGGTTGTTTTGGGCTAAGTTTTGATGTGGTAGCTAGGTTAGGTGGGCTAGGTCAAAAGAGAGTGAATAGAGCCTTGTTTGCAGGGTTTTTTAAGCAATCCAATTAATTATTTAACCGGCTACTAGTGCCTACATATTCGATTGTTTGGGTATCAAATATACTCAAAATCGGACGAAATTTGACGTGTGACCTCGTTATACTATAAGAAGACCACGCTCAAACTTTCGACTCAATTGAGAACATGCATTTCCCATTTACCAAAAAAATTCAAGTGATAACAGGTGGGCATGTGCAAGTGTCCAGGTGTTCTCCGATCTGATGGTCAAAGAGATAGGCGGTACTATTCAACTTCCGACGAAATATAATATAGCTAGAGGTATAGCAAAACATCTGAATGACCCACACCACAAGCACCTCTTCACTCCAACGACCCAAAGGCGCTCCGCTAGGGCTTTTCGAGCCTCGCATCGGCGCCGGTGCCGATCCGCCTCGTCTCCTGTGATCCTAGGAGCATGGAGGCACAGTGGATCCCGGGCCTTGCCTACTAGAGGGCTCCGTTTTCATAGGTTTCTTCGAGTATTTTAGGGTTTTCTTGTCCTACTTAGGAAGGCGAGATGGCAGTGGCTCCCTGAAGATGGAATAGGGCTCTTCCCGCCTAGTCCCATCCCGGTGGTGCGTCTAGCATCATCGATGGACATGTGGACGTGTGTCTACGGTGTATATGTCTTTGGTGTATTTGCTTAGATCTTGTAGTTGTCCGTCTACGTTCGTGTGTCTTCAAGTTGGATCCTTGCGATATACTCTACTCTTTATCGCGGTGGTTGTTGTTCTGGTGTGTTAGTCCTATGGGTTTTAGCACGTTTACTTCTTGACTGTCTACTTGTCGTGGTTTTGTCACGGCAGATGTCCTAGAGAAAGGACTTAGTCATGGAGCCATCGCGACGGGTTAGCTTGAAGGGGTTAAAGCGGACACAAGGACGCAAGAGAGTTTATACTAGTTCGGCCCCTTCGATGAAGGTAAAAGCCTACGTCTAGTTGTGATGGAATTGATGGGTGTTTCGATGACTAGGGAGCAAACAAGCTTCGCCTATGTCTCGAGTTGTTGTCTTGTCCTTGAACCGCCGCCGGGTCGTCCCCTTATATACATGGGTGACGCCCGTCGGTTTACAGAGTCCCAACACCGGCTCATAGATGTATCCGGTTTGGTCTCTACTTATTCCTAACTTACAATACAAGTTACATATTGACGCCGGTTTACGGCTACAGGCTCTCAACCGATTATGGGTCTTGAGCCCTCATCTACCTTCATGGGCTTTAACATGCTTAACTACTGATGAAGTTAATCCGGCCCAGATAGGCCGGTTTACGCCCAGTAGTAATATCCCCAACATTAGGCCCCAGATTGATTTGAACAGGTTCATGTCAATCCTTCAACATCTTCTTGTAGTTTGGTGAACCGCCGTGATGTCATCTTCTCTGATTGCTGTAAATCGGCGTGACGTCATCTATCATAAAGAAACTATCCGTGATACCTTCTTGTTTAATAGATCTGCGATAATCGAGGCGACAGCTCTGTTTCCAAACTTGCGGCTCCTTGATTTTCGCGCCTGACCCATGTCCCTTGCTTTATAAATAGGACCGAAGGGTCATTTCTTTTTCCCCTTCGTGCCCTTCTGCTTCATCTTCCTCGCGTCGCCCAGTCTTCGGAGCTCCGCCGCCGCCGTCGACCTCTGCACCAACCTTTGGCCGCTGCATCACCCTGAGCGTACCAGAGCACCGCGGCGACCTTCCGCTTCTTCCTCAGCTCCGGTAAGTCTTCTATCCTTTTCATCATAGATCTGTTCTAGGGTTTCCATGTTCTCCAGTGTTCATCGCTTGCTTCTTGTTCATATGATAGATCCTTAGACGAGTCTGTGAATCTTCGCTCTGTGTAGCAGTAGTTTTTATCCTCCGTTTTCACTGTCCGGCATATAAGACCATAGATCTTATCCGTACCTTTGCTTATTGATTCGGTACTGCTCCTTTTGGGCCTTGAATATTTATCTCCTTTATAAACATGTTCCAGATCCAAAGCTGTAGTATAATCTTGTGAAATCTGTTTTTGCGTACTTACTCATCTGCAGTCTTGACTGTTCAATGCTTAGATCAGGCGGTTTAACTTTGTAGAAAATTTGACAAACCGGTATATACCATTAGTCCCCTTGTTGAACCGCCAGATGTTGGTTGCTTCATGAAACTCCGGTTCAGATAGTTCTGTCTCCGGTTTAACAGTGCCCATACCAACGTACCTTGATCAAATGCATTTTTGAACCGGGATCTTCTACCTTGTAGATTCCATCATGGCCAAGCAAGTGTATGAGTGCAATTGGGTCCTTCTCGCGTCACAGAGGATCAACTGGACGATTTAGTCCTGATTGGCGCCTTGGGCAGCAAAGATACCATCCATTGGAGGGCTCCTGGCAAAGAATGCCCCCCACACCTCGAGAAGGAGAGGTTGTTGTTTTCGTAGACCACTTAGCCCGGGGCTTTAAACCGCCCGGTTCTAAATTTTACCGGGATGTTTTAGCTGATTTCCAACTCCATCCGCAAGACACTGGCCCCAACTCTGTTACAAATATGTGCCACTTCCAAGTGCTCTGTGAGGTGTTCTTTCAAGAGGAGCCCACAGTGGAATTATTCAGAGATCTTTTCCATCTAAACCGCCGTACTGAGTTTACTGATGGCTCTAATACGGAGTTGGGTGGCATGGCGATTCAAAAAAGGAAAGAGGTCACATACCCTCACGCCAAGCTGCACAGTCACCCCAAGGAGTGGAATCAGACATGGTTCTACTGCAAAGACACCTCCCCTGCTGGTGAGAATCCCTTGCCTGGCTTTCGTCCGGAGCGGCTCAGCAATACCCATCCTTTTCCTCAAAGATTGACTGCCCAGGAGAGAAGCAAATATGCTCCCCAGCTGTCAAAGCTCAGAGCCTTTATGGCCAACGGTTTAACAGGGGTTGACCTTGCTCGCTGTTGGATATCATGGAGCATACTGCCCCTTAGTCAGCGCTCCGGTTTGATGTGCGAATATACTGATAGTGTGGATGACCCACTGCGACATTCAAGACTCCAGCTCTCCGGTGAAGAAATCACAGAGGCTGTGCGTAAGATACTGAATGAACCGGAGCACACTGCGCTAGAACCGGCCTGCTTCCCTTCTGTGCCACCAACAAACCGCCAGCTGTAAGACTTTGATTTTTCTCTTTGCTGAATCTGTTATTGATATGTCTGGTCATTGTTTTTAATATCAGTGTCTGCATTCAGGGCGATGATCCGTTTTGGAGCAAAAAGCTGCCGCAGGAGAAACCAGAGAAAACAGATAAACCGGAAAGAGCAACCCGGCAAAAAACTAAAGCTGTGAAGAAGACTGCCCACCGGAAAAGAACCACTGCATCTTCTAATCCGGCCCCTGATGACGAGGTGGATAATCCGGACTTTGAGGTAGAGCTTGACTCACTTGGTTTATTTTTCATGCGTCTTATTGATGATGATATTTGTCAGGATGATGCCGAAGCCAGCCACACGGATGTTGCAGAGGTAATTATTCTCTCTTCCGATTCAGAAACTTTGCCTTCACAAAAAATCCGTCAGGCAAACCGGAAAGTTAAATTTTCTCATCCTCTTGCTTATTTGGATCCTAAACTTCTTATGAAGACTCAACAACACGAAGCTCGCCGCACCACCCGGCACAGCGGCCAGGTAGTTACCTCCGCCGGTTTACCGAACAGTCCGGTTCGGAAACGTCATTCCGAGGTCTCTAATTCGCTTGTCAGTGCTTGTCCTAAAGCGGGCTGCTTTCGTCAACCTCTTAATCCGTCTGACTCCGATTACCAGGTGTTTTCCCACTCATCTTCTGGCGAGTCATCGGCTACTCAGCTCCCACCGCTCAAAACGGTGCTTGGGTAAGCTATATTTATTGTGATGTTTGCAGTACATTGCCTTAGAACATATGTTGTATTTAATTTTGTTATTCTTCTCAGGGCCAAACCTAGGCCAAGCAAGAAGGCCCGCCTGGACAAAGCGGCCGAAGAAGATGTCATTCTTGAACCAGGCAAAACATCCAATCTTGAAGCGGCTATTCCTGAGGATATTCCCAATGATCCACCGCAGCCAGATGATGATCTTATTGCTGAAGAGATACCTACTGATACCTCAGGTCCTATCCATCAGCCCACAGGTTCCATCCGGATTGAACGCTCCACCCGTCCAGCAAACCCTACTGACAAGCCAACAGCTCCAGTGCAAACCGGCGGTACCAAGGATGATGAGGTTGTCATTACTGGTACTGGCCATACTGAGCCAAGCAACCCTGTCACTTTATCCAAACATTCTGCCAAGGAAGAGTTTGCTGCTTTTGGCAAAGGCAAGTGGAACGCCGATCTGACGACTTTCGCTGCTCTGAACGCCCAAGATATCCATTCCGGCTATCTGAACCGGCTGTATACCAGCAGTGACTATGAAGCCGGTCTGGTTAACATGATGAAAGATAAATATGAGGTAACTTCCATATGCTCCTTCCTGCTTGTATGCTTTCATTCTTGCTGACTCTCCTAGCCCTAAAGGG
>NC_053026.1:543553611-543576448 GCF_003073215.2 Triticum urartu
AAAGACTTCTCCCTTGTCCTCAGGAACGAACGTAATTACTCACAAAGCATATTCATGTTCATAATCAGAGGGGTAATAATATTCGTATAGGATTTGAACATATAATCTTCCACCAATTAAACCAACTAGCATCAACTACAAGGAGTAATTAACACTACTAGCAACCTACTAGCACCAATCCCGGACTTTGAGACAAGAATTGGATACAAGAGATGAACTAGGGTTTGGAGATGAGATGGTGCTGGTGAAGATGTTGATGGAGATTTCCCTCTCCCGATGAGAGGAGCGTTGGTGATGACGATGGTGATGATTTCCCCCTCCGGGAGGGAAGTATCCCCGGCAGAACAGCTCTGCCGGAGCTCTAGATTGGATCCGCCAAGGTTCCGCCTCGTGGCGGCGGAGTCTCGTCCCGGAAAGTTCCTTCCTCTTTTTTCTCATTGAAAGACCTCATAGAGGAGAAGATGGGTGTCGAAGAGCCACCAGGGGGCCCACGAGGTAGGGGGGCGCGCCCTAGGGGGGGCGCCCCCCACCCTCGTGAGCAGGGTGTGGGCCCCTGGCCTTCATCTTTGGCGTGGATTTTTCTTTATTTCTTTTAAGACGTTCCGTGGAGTTTCAGGACTTTTAGAGTTGCGCAGAATAGGTCTCTGATATTTGCTCCTTTTCCAGACCAGAATTCTAGCTGTCGGCATTCTCCCTCCTTATGTAAACCTTGTAAAATAAGAGAGAAAAGCCATAAGTACTGTGACATAAAGTGAAATAACAGTCCATAATGCGATAAATATCGATATAAAAGCATGATGCAAAATGGACGTATCAACTCCCCCAAGCTTAGACCTCGCTTGTCCTCAAGCGAAAAGCCGATAACAATAAATATGTCCTCAGGTTTAGAGGTAGAGGCATCGATAAAAATAAAATACGGACATGAAGGCATCATGATTATTCTCATAACAGCAACATATATAGATTTTGTCATATGATTACTTATGTTCAAGTGATGATCTATTCACAATGCAAAAGTATAAATCATAAAGCTTATTGGGCTCCAACAAACTATAATCTCAGTCATTGAAGCAATTGCAATTTATCATAACATCGGAAAGAGTCTATGTCAGAGCTAAAAAGCAAGTCCACATACTCAACCATCATTTAGTCCTCCATAATTGCTAACACTCACGCGATACTTGTGGTTACAGAGTTTTAATCGGACATAGAGAAAGATAGGGGCTTATAGTTTTGCCCCACAACCTTTTACCTCAAGGGTAATGTCAACAATAATGGTTCATGCTCCACTACATCCAATTAGGTATATATATCATGTTCTTTCCAACATGCTGAGCTTGCCAAAGGATAAAATGAAAAAGAAAAGGTGAAGATCACCCTGACTCTTGCATAAGGTAGAGGATAATAATAATAAAGGATAGGCCCTTCGCAGAGGGAAGCAGAGGTTGCCATGCACTTTTATGGTTGGATATATAAAATCTGAATGCAAAAGAACGTCACTTTATATTGCCCCTTGTGATATGAACCTTTATTATGCAGTCCGTCGCTTTTATTACTTCCACATCACAAGATCGTATAAAGCTTATTTCTCCCACACCAATCAATCATACATATTTAGAGCATTTTTTATTGATTTGCACCGATGACAACTTACTTGAAGGATCTTACTCAATCCATATGTAGATATGGTGGACTCTCATGGCAAAACTGGTTTAGGGATTTTGGAAGAACAAGTAGTATTTCTACTTAGTGCTGAGAATTTGGCTAGCATGAGGGGGAAAGGCAAGCTCAACAAGTTATAGGATCCATGAAAACATACTTTATCTCAGATATAAGAAATACATAACTCATTACGTTGTCTTCCTTGTCCAACATCAACTCTTTAGCATGTCATATTTTAATGAGTGCTCCCAATCATAAAAGATGTCAATGATAATATATCTATATGTGAAAACCTCTCTTTCCTTATTACTTCCTATTAATTGCAACAATGACCAAAGCTATGTCTGCCAACTCCAAACAACTTTTAATCATCATACTCTTTCTATGTGAAGTCATTACTCTCAACAAGATCAATATGAACTTTTTGTTTCTTTTTATTCTTTTTCTCTTTTCTTTTATTCACCCAAGATCATGGCAAAATAATCAAGCCTTTGACTCAACACTAATCTTTATTATATATAGCTCACGGACTCGATTACATAGAGAGATCAAAAAGCAAAATTCAAAACTAGATCATGCCATAAACTTTATTCTACTAGATCGAGATACTACTAATAGGATCGAACTAAGAAAAACGGTAAAGATAGGAGTTGTGATTGTGATACGATACCGGGGCATCTCCCCCAAGCTTGGCAGTTGCCAAGGGGAGTGCCCATACCCATGTGATTATGTCTCCTTCTTTGTTGTCGATGTAATATTCTTGGCGATGATTCCCCTCAGGATGCGGTTCTCCTCCTCGAGCTTATTGACTTGATGTTTGAGGTCCATTATTTCCTTACGAAGCTTCCCTGTGACAGCTAAAGCTCCTTGCACCAAAGGGTGTTGCATAGCTGCAGGAGAACAAGTGACACTCCTCTTCATATTTTCATAGGTAAGAATCTAACATTAGAAGGGATAACCGAGTTTGGAATAGCTGAGCTCTATAGTTCCCCCATTGTGAACCCAGCTCGGAGGCGAGAGGTGACTTCTTAATCCTCCATGGCATCTACTCTCATTAATTCAACCTCCATCTCTTCCTCCCATCGTGAACCCAGCTCGGAGGCGAGAGGTGACTTCTTAATCCTCCATGGCATCTACTCTCATTAAGTCAACCTCCATCTCTTCCTCCGTTGCTGGCCCAAACTGGTCAGCGTCGCTGTTTGCCCTTGGTTCCGGTGCCGGATTAGATACCCGGCTCTCCCCGATTGACTCTTGAGAAGACATCTTGCTCTAATCTGCAGCAGCAACAGCTCGAAAACAAAAACAGAGGAAATTTGCGTGATACGGGAGTCAAAACCTTCGGGAGATTATATAATGAATTTTTACCGACCAAAATACGTAACGTGCAAGAAAACGGAGTCCGGAAGGCACAGGAGGTGCTCACGAGGTAGGGCGCGCGCCCAGGGGGGTAGGGCGCGCCCACCACCCTCGTGGGGCCCTCGTGTCCTTCCCGGACTTCTACTTATTTTTCTATTTTTCTAAATATTCCAAAACGGAGAAATATTGCCTTAAAAATTGTTTTGGAGTTGGTTTACTTACCGTACCACATACATATTCCTTTTCGAAGTCTGAAACGTTCCGGAAAGTGTCTCTTATGTATTCCTCCGAGGTTACGGTTTCAATAATATTGGTTTCAACATTTATGGGATTACCTGAGATATAATGTTTGATTCTTTGACCGTTTACCACCTTCGGATTTGTGCCTTCGAAGTTGTTGATTTTATGGCACCGGAACGAAAGACCTCTTCGATAACATAGGGGCCTTCCCATTTAGAGAGAAGTTTTCCTGCAAAAAATCTTAAACGAGAGTTGTATAGCAATACATAATCACCTACATTAAACTCACGCTTTTGTATCCTTTTGTCATGCCATCTTTTAATTTTTTCTTTAAACAACTTGGCATTTACATAAGCTTCGGTTCTCCATTCATCAAGTGAGCTAATATCAAATAACCTCTTTTCACCGGCAAGTTTAAAATCATAGTTAAGCTCTTTAATAGCCCAATATGCCTTATGTCCTAGTTCGAGAGGTAAGTGACATGCTATTCCATAAACCATTTTATACGGAGACATACCCATAGGATTTATGTATGCAGTTCTATAAGCCCATAATGCATCATCAAGTTTCTTGGACCAATTCTTTCTAGACCTATTAACAGTCTTTTGCAAAATTAATTTAAGCTCTCTATTGCTCAACTCTACTTGACCACTAGACTGTGGGTGATAAGGAGATGCAATTCTATGATTAACACCATATTTAGCAAGCATTTTACGGAAAGCACCATGAATAAAGTGTGAACCACCATCAGTCATTAAATATCTAGGGACTCCAAACCTCGGAAAAATAACTTCCTTAAGCATTTTAATAGAAGTGCTATGATCAACACTACTAGTTGGAATAGTTTCTACCCACTTAGTAACGTAATCAACAACAACTAGAATATGTGTGTATCCATTAGAGGCAGGAAAAGGTTCCATATAATCAAAGCCCCAAACATCAAACGGTTCAATAACAAGTGAATATTTCATTGGCATTTCTTGACGTCTACTAATATTATCAATTCTTTGACATTCATCACAAGACAAGACAAACTTACGGGCATCCTTGAAGAGAGTAGGCCAATAAAAACCAGATTGCAATACCTTATGTGCAGTTCTATATCCAGCGTGGTGTCCTCCATAAGACTCGGAGTGACACTTGCGTAGGATCTGTTCCTATTCATGCTCAGGTACACAACGTCTAATAACACCATCTACTCATTCTTTATAAAGATGTGGGTCATCCCAAAAGTAATGTCTTAAATCATAGAAAAACTTTTTCTTTTGTTGGTATGTGAAGCTAGGTGGTATAAATTTAGCAACAATATAATTAGCATAATCAGCAGACCATGGAGTACTACGAGAAGTACTTATAACATTTAATTGTTCATCAGGAAAGCTATCATTAATAGGTACTGGGTCATCAAGAATATTTTCTAACCTAGACAAGTTGTCTGCAACGGGGTTCTCAACTCCCTTTCTATCAACAATATGCAAATCAAATTCTTGTAGCAAGAGAACCCATCTAATAAGTCTAGGCTTAGCATCTTTCTTTTCCATAAGATATTTAATAGTAGCATGATCTATTTGAATAGTTACTTTAGAATCAACAATATAATATCTGAACTTATCACAAGAAAATACAACTGTTAAAAGCTCTTTTTTAGTAGTAGCATAATTTCTTTGAGCATTCTCTAGAGTCTTACTAGCATAATGAATAACATTTAATTTCTTATCAACTCTTTGCCCTAGAACAGCACCTACAGCATAATCACTAGCATCATACATAATTTCAAAGGGTAGGTTCCAATCAGGTGGTTGAACAATAGGTGCACTGACTAATGCTTTCTTAAGTATTTCAAATGCTTCTACACAATCATCATCAAAGACAAAAGGTATATCTTTTTGCAATAAATTATTCAGAGGCCGAGAAATTTTTGAGAAGTCCTTAATGAACCTCCTATAAAATCAAGTGTGACCAAGGAAACTTCTTATACCTTTAATGTCCTTGGGACATGGCATCTTTTCAATAGCACCAACCTTGGCTTTATCAACTTCAATACCTCTTTCAGAAACTTTGTGCCCCAAGAAAATACCTTCATTAACCATAAAGTGGCACTTTTTCCAATTCAAGACAAGATTAGTTTCTTCACATCTCTGCAAACTCGATCAAGATTGCTCAAGCAATCATCAAAAGAGGAACCATAGATGGAAAAGTCGTCCATGAAAACCTCAAAAATCTTTTCACAAAAGTCAGACAATATAGCCATCATGCATCTTTGAAAGGTAGCAGGTGCATTACATAAACCAAAAGGCATACGTCTATAAGCAAAAGTATCAAAAGGGCATGTAAAAGTAGTCTTAGATTGATCTCTAGCCGACACAGGTATTTGAGAGAAACCAGAATAACCATCTAGAAAGCAATAGTGTGTATGTTTGCATAATCTTTCTAGCATTTGATCAATAAAAGGTAAGGGGTAATGATCTTTCTTAGTAGTTTTATTTCATTTGCAGAAATCAATTACCATCCTATAACCTGTGATAATTCTCTGTGGAATTAATTCAACTTTATCATTAGGAACAACAGTAATAACCCCCTTCTTAGGGACACAATGGACAGGACTTACCCACTCACTATCAGCAACGGGATAGATTATACCTGCCTCCAGAAGCTTTAGTATTTCTTTTCTTACCACTTCTTTCATTTTAGGATTCAGACGGCGTTGAGGATCACGAACTGGTTTGGCATCTTATTCCAAATTTATTTTATGTTGACATAGAGTGGGACTAATGCCCTTAAGATCATCAAGAGTATATCCAATAGCAGCACGATGCTTCTTCAGATTTTTCAATAATCTTTCTTCTTCATGCTCTGAAAGGTTAGCACTAATAATAACAGGATATATCTTCTTTTCATCAAGATAAGCATATTTAAGATTATCAGGCAAAGGTTTAAGCTCAAACACGGGATCACCCTTAGGTGGAGGAGGATCCCCTAAAATTTCAACAGGCAAATTGTGATGCAGAATAGGTTCTTGTTTAAAGAATACTTCATCTATTTCCCTTCTTTAATTCATGAACATATCATTTTCATGGTCTAGCAAATAGTGTTCTAAAGGATCACTAGGAGGTACGGCAATAGAAGCAAGACCAATAATTTCATACTTACTAGGTAATTCTTCCTCATGATGTTGTTTACTAAATTTAGAGAAATTAAACTCATGAACCATATCATCCAAGCCTATAGTAACAACATTCTTTGTGCAAGCTATGGTAGCATTGACAGTATTTAAGAAGGGTCTACTAAATATAATGGGACAAAAGCTATCTTGTGGGGAAGTAAGAACAAGAAAATCAGCAGGATATTTAGTTTTCCCACACAAGACTTCAATATCTCTAACAATTCCAATTGGTGCAATAGTATCTCTATTGGCAAGTTTAATAGTAACATCAATATCTTCTAACTCAACAGGTGCAATTTCATTCTTAATTTCTTTGTATAAGTCATGAGGTATAACACTAGCACTAGCACCCATATCACATAAGCCATCATAACAATGATCTCCTATTTTAACAAAAATAACAGGCACGCCTACCACAGGTCTATGTTTATCTTTAGCACAAGGTTTACAAATTCTAGCAGTTTCACCTTCGAACTGAATAGCATGCCCATCAATATTATCAGACAAGAGATCTTTAACAATAGCAATATGAGGTTCTACTTTAACTTGCTCAGGAGGTGTATAAGTTCTAATATTGCTTTTACGAACAACAATTGAAGCTTTAGCATGATCCTTTATTCTAACAGGGAAAGGTGGTTTCTCAATATAAGTAGGAACAATAGGATCATTATAAGTGACAGTCTTTTCTTCAACTTTAATAGGTGCAGCTACTTTTACTTCTATGGGAGGATGATATTTAAACCACTTCTCCTTAGGGAGATCAACATAAGTAGCAAAAGATTCACAGAAAGAAGCTACTATCCAAGAGTCAAGTCCATATTTAGTGCTAAACTTACGGAAAATATCGGTGTCCATAAAAGATTTAACACAATCAAACTTAGGTGTCATACCTGACTCCTTACCTTCGTCGAGGTCCCAATCTTCAGAGTTGCGTTTAATTCTATCCAATAAATTCCATCTGAATTCAATAGTCTTCATCATAAAAGAGCCAGCACAAGAAGTATCGAGCATGGTGCGATTGTTTTCAGAAAGCCGAGCATAAAAACTTTGCATAATTATTTCTCTTGAGAGCTCATGATTGGGGCATGAATATAACATTGATTTAAGCCTCCCCAAGCTTGAGCGATGCTTTCTCCTTCGCGAGGCCAGAAATAATATATATAATTGCGATCACGATGAAAAGGATGCATAGGGTAATACTTTTGATGAAATTCCAACTTCAATCTTTTATAGTCCCATGATCTCATATCATCACATAGCCTATACCATACCAATGCGTCTCCCTTCAAAGATAAAGGGAAGACCTTCTTCTTAGCAACATCATCGGGTATACCTGCAAGCTTAAATAATCCACAAACTTCATCCACATATATTAAGTGCTCATCAGGATGCTTTGTTCCATCTCCTGTAAAAGGGTTATCTAGCAGTTTTTCTATCATACCCGAAGGATACTCATAAGGAATTTCATTTTCAATAGGTTCAGTAGGTTGAGGAGCAACTCTTTGCTCTACTGGACGGGGTGAAGATACCCCGAACAAGCCCCTCACAGAATTACTTTCCATAGTAACAAGTGACAGTAAATTTCAGCACACTATATAAATTTTTCCTTTCCAAATTCCACCTACCAACGACGCTACACTCCCCGGCAATGGCGCCAGAAAAGAGTCTTGATGACCCACAAGTATGGGGGATCTACTGTAGTCCTTTCGATAAGTAAGAGTGTCGAACCCAACGAGGAGCAGAACGAAATGATAAGCGGTTTTCAGCAAGGTATTCTCTGCAAGTACTGAAATAAGTGGTAACAGATAGTTTTGTGATAAGATAAATTGTAACAAGCAACAAGTAACAAAAGTAAATAAAGTGCAGCAAGGTGGCCCAATCCTTTTGTAGCAAAGGACAAGCCGGAACAAACTCTTATAATAGGAAAAGCGCTCCCGAGGACACATGGGAATATCGTCAAGCTAGTTTTCATCACGTTCATATGATTCGCGTTCGATACTTTGATAATTTGATATGTGGGTGGACCAGTGCTTGGGTGCTGTTCTTACTTGAACAAGCATCCCACTTATGATTAACCTCTATTGCAAGCATCCACAACTACAACAAAATTATTAAGGTAAACCTAACCATAGCATGAAACATATGGATCCAAATCAGCCCCTTACGAAGCAACGCATAAACTAGGGTTTAAGCTTCTCTAGGCCCAAATAATGGTGAAGTGTTATGTAGTCGACGTTCACATAACACCACTAGAGGCTAGACAACATACATCTTATCAAAATATCAAACGAATACCAAATTCACATGACTACTCATAGAAAGACTTCTCCCTTGTCCTCAGGAACGAACGTAATTACTCACAAAGCATATTCATGTTCATAATCAGAGGGGTAATAATATTCGTATAGGATTTGAACATATAATCTTCCACCAATTAAACCAACTAGCATCAACTACAAGGAGTAATTAACACTACTAGCAACCTACTAGCACCAATCCCGGACTTTGAGACAAGAATTGGATACAAGAGATGAACTAGGGTTTGGAGATGAGATGGTGCTGGTGAAGATGTTGATGGAGATTTCCCTCTCCCGATGAGAGGAGCGTTGGTGATGACGATGGTGATGATTTCCCCCTCCGGGAGGGAAGTATCCCCGGCAGAACAGCTCTGCCGGAGCTCTAGATTGGATCCGCCAAGGTTCCGCCTCATGGCGGCGGAGTCTCGTCCCGGAAAGTTCCTTCCTCTTTTTTCTCATTGAAAGACCTCATAGAGGAGAAGATGGGTGTCGAAGAGCCACCAGGGGGCCCATGAGGTAGGGGGGCGCCCCCCACCCTCATGAGAAGGGTGTGGGCCCCCTGGCCTTCATCTTTGGCGTGGATTTTTTTTATTTCTTTTAAGATGTTCCGTGGAGTTTCAGGACTTTTTGGAGTTGCGCAGAATAGGTCTCTAATATTTGCTCCTTTTCCAGACCAGAATTCTAGCTGCCGGCATTCTCCCTCCTTTATGTAAACCATTGTAAAATAAGAGAAAATAGCCATAAGTACTTGTGACATAAAGTGAAATAACAGTCCATAATGCGATAAATATCGATATAAAAGCATGATGCAAAATGGACGTATCAAGGGCCCGCCCGAAAGCAAGGACCATCGCACACCGGAGCGCTATTTTGACGACGTACTAAAAGGTGCCTGCCTTGTAGAAGGCCAATGCTCGAAGGATGTAGTGTTCGAGTGAACGAGTCCGAAGTATTCGGGAGTTTGTATTATGAACTAAGGATTTTGTAATATATTTATGCCTTTATGAAGGGTTTTATCCTCCCGTGCGGCCGTTTTTATATTTGAGAGTTCCCAGTCGTTGGCTTCAACCCCCATGTAGATACTACTGGGGTGTTCAGAATTGCGCATGACTACACTTATCCCAACATCTTGGTCCATGAAGGAGGTGTCAGCGCAGTGAACCGGGCAATCAGACTATGCGGTTTTATTGCTCTCACTTACCATAGAGTTTGACGATGGGTCTACAAAGTAGCCCCTAGTGTGTACGCGGCTATCCCAATGCGGATGCGTTGCATATGTGACCGGAAAACAGTCCTTCGTGTAATACCACTACTAGGAAAACGTTTATAGACAGAAGTTTACCAGTAGTGCTTGTTTATAACCCCATGCTACTACTAGTTAGTAGTAGTGCTGGCTATAAAGAGCGCTATTGGTATCAGTTAGCAGCAGCGCTTGTTACACAGCCCCACGCTACTGCTAAGTGTAATACACCACACCCCCGGTCAAAAATAGCAGCAGCGCCTGTCGTCCAACCTGCGCTACAGCTAGTGGGCCTAGCAGTAGCGCTGGCCCATTTCCCGCGCTGCTTATTAAGCCCACTACCCCCCCCCCCCCCCCCCCCGCGCCCCCCAGCCCGGCCGCCCTCATCTCACTCTCACTCACACTCCCACACTCCTCCGACCCTCTCAATCCCCCACGCGCCGCCGTCGACCCTCGCACTGCCGTCCCCCGCGCCCACCCTCCTCCCTATGTCGGCCGCCCTCGCCTGCGCCAACCCTCCTCCCCGTCAGCCTCCTAGCTCCCCCGCATCGCCTCCCTCCTCCACCGGCCGCCCTGGCCCGCGCGGCCCTCTTCCACCGAGAGGTACTTCTCCTCCTTCCTCCTCCTCCCTCCCTCTATAGTTATAGTTATTAGAGTAGTTATTTTGAATTCTGTAGTTGAAAATGTAGGTTATTTAGAATAATTTAGGTTATGCATGATCGAACCCTTGCTTGGACAGATTAGGTATAAACCCTAGTTAATTCGTATGAACGCTAGGTTTTTAAATTTAGCTAGGTTTTAAAGTTAGGACAGAAATTTAGCTAGGTTTTTAATTAGGTGTAGTTAATAGAATTTAGGTGTTTTAAGTGTATTTAAAAGAGTTTTAGGTGTTTTAGTTGTTTTAGGTGTAGTTAACAGAATTTTAGGTGTTATTTAGGTTTAGTTAACAGAATTCTAGGTATTTTTTAGTTAAAGCAATTGTTGGTTTTTGTTAATTAAAGCAAATTTTCCTGTTATATGCATATTTGCAGTGGACATGTCATATTTTTCCGAGTGGCCTATGTTTTGCCAGAAATGTCAATTCGTTTACGTTCTGGCAAATTTCAGGCGCTCGATATGTCCTGTTTTTAGCAAAGGTCATGCCAAATTTTGCTTATTGTGTTTATTAATTTTGTTTTCATAATTAAGCATTTTGTTCTCGACGTCGACGATGCCTATCCCGCATCCTCGTCGTCGACTCGGCGGAGGACTCCTGGTTGAGCCGAGGGGCCATGTCTGGGACTGGGCTCCACCGGGCTGGTACTGGGTTGTGCTACCTTCTGGTGAGTGCAGCTTAGTGAGGAGCCAGTCCGTCGTCGACCCGGAGCTTCTTTGGTGGCGGTCACGTGGGCCTGCATCGGTGGAGAGGCTTGAGTCCCCCGCGTAGGTGGTACAACACCGTGTCACGAAGGAGAAAGCGCACGTCCAGCACTACTTGGTTCCGTTGGTGAACGGCCGGTACTCCAATACCTGGCAGATTCTTTGGGGATCTCACCGGAGCTATGATCCGGTGATGGTTCCTTCTCTTTGGGTGTCCACCGCGGCCCACTGAACCTAGAGGAGCTATTATTCGAGATGTATTAGTGATATTATATGATGATCTTTGCTACAAACTACTATATATGTATTCGATGATGGATTATTAATTACCTATTAGTTATTTGCTTATTGAATGCAAAAGATGAGCGCGGTTTGTGCTACAAGCTACTATATATGTATTCATGATGGATTATATGATGATCTTTGCTACAAACTACTACAAACTACAAATTTTAGGTGTTTTAGTTGTTATATGATGATCTTTGCTACAAACTACTATATTTGTATTCGATGATGGATTATTAATTACCTATTAGGAAATGTCTGACGACGAAAGGGAATTCGCTATGTGCGACTACTGTGAAGATGAGCGCGGTCTATGTGACAGGCCTCACTTGGTAGAAGGTCGGCGCTTCAGCATCAAGCTCCAAGAGACCTTCGATGTGAAATGGTACGCAACGACGACAAGTGTTTTTTGTTATTTTTTGCACGACTTCTCTGCTTCTTCAATGTGTAATTTCCGTCTTTTATAATTCGACTAGCTTATCCCATGCCATGCAAGACGCTATGTCTTGGAGAAGATGAGTTTTGAAGATCATGAAAGAATGGAGACAAAGATAATTCACTAAGGACCCATCATGGTTATGATTTTGCTGTAAAATCTATACAATTATGTGAACTCATCCAATTTTGGTTGCCTGAATTGGGAAGCCCTTTGCAAGGCGTATGATTTTCATGAGGGTATGCTTCTCACCTCGATCTTGGTGAATCCTGACATCGACGAAAATGATATGACCATTTGGGTCCATTGTTGACACGCTTCCAGTTCTACCGCTATGTGAGTTTCTTAAACATATTTACTAATAATTTATATTGTTTATTTCAAAATATTTGACAGTTTATTTCATTGACAGCTTATTTTCTATTCAAAAAATGTACGGAAAATGCTAGACAGAACCTACTACTACAATGATGAAGCACAATTAACTTATAAGGAGCAAGATGGTCTTATCACATTTTTTACTGATATTGAGAATTACAATAGTTATTATCAAACTCCTCCACATTATGGTCAATACGTGCCACTAGTGCACGTGTTGAACTATGGTAACATCAATGGAGATATCATGGTAAGATTTTCTACTATTATGACATCCGTGCATCTTTTGCATAAATTCTTCTAATAACTAAACTATATTGCTAACTACAAAGTTATTACTATGTTTTTGAATAGAAAATTCCGATGGATTGTGTGCCTCATCTGATGTTGACGAGAGGTCGCGTTAATGTTATGAGCTTACGGCCACCACGGCCAGGTCAGCCGCAGTATCCACATCACTCCTGTCCATACTGGATTTCTAAAAGCGAGGAAGCCATGATAATAGATGATTTCAAAAAAATGTTTGAACCATCATAGAGAGCTACTTGGAAGCAACATTGTGCGCAGGCCAAGACTTGGAGACAAGATGATCTCCGTTGCTTTATTATGGAGAGTCAATTTTCCTTAATGCAGCGTCAATGCCTATCTTGTTTTATGATATTTTACCTAAGAGAGGGTAGAGTAGGTCTTATGAGAGGAGTAGGTCGTAGCTAAATGTGTTATTATGTGCTACATTGTGTTAGAGTTGATGATGATGAGGAGTTGTGATTATGACTAGTGACCAACTTGTTATATGATGTCTCATTGACGAACATTGTTTGATGGTGATGACAAGTGGTAATGAAATATGCTATTTAAACAGACTAGTTCATGATGAGTTGTTATTGTATAAAAGATATATCTGTTTAAACATGTACAACGTCAAAATGCTAAAAAACATAAATGTTAGCAGTAGCGCGGGCCTGAAAACGCGCTACCTAGTACTTGAACTTACCAGTAGTGCTCGCCTAAAACGCGCTACTGCTACAAAATAGTTGTAGCACTGTAGCAGTAGCGCTGGTGCCCGCGCTACTGGTAGCTTAAAAACCAGCGCTACTGGTAGCATTTTCCTAGTAGTGTACGGAAAAAATTGCTAAAGATTTTAATAGATCGCCGAGTGGCTGACCAGCTCTCGCTGCATCATGATAGTCAGTTTTTGGCTTTCTCTACCAAGGTGCTTAACCGGACGAACCAGAAACAAAATCGCAGTAGTTCTCCCTTTACTACCCTAGCCAATCAGACGGAACGTAAGGTAGCAAACACAGGAGTCGGGCAACCCAACTATTGACCAAAGACATGATTTGAAGCCGATGCATATAGTGCCGAGCTCGGGACGCCGAATTGTGCTATAAAGCTGTTTGGAATTTTTGTTTGGCAACACATGTGTTGCCATATAGACCCCCAGGCAATTTGTGTCGAGGTGTGTGTGCGCGAGACAACTAAAGAGACGGAATAAAGTCTATAAGACGATACCGAAGAAGAATTTGGTTTACTGGAATCTGGTTGATACGTCAAAACATAATCTTACAGAGGGAACCATAATCACCAAGGTCATTTTACATGTCGAGGATCTAAGGCTAAGGGGAAAAGCTTTATACAGGTTCTTGAGTGAAATTGTGGTCTACGAAGTCCTTTGCACCTTCCTGCCGCACCTCTGCGCCGCTTTCTCCTAAGTAAGAAAAGATTCCTTGAGAGGAATGGTTTTCAACTATTTGTATGGAAACGGGCTCGGAGAGAGTCCTTATGAGTCCATAGGATGAGCAGGTTTTAATGCACCTGTGGTAAAAGAAAAAATAATTAAGGAAAAGGGGAAGGTCATATAGGGTCAAGCCGTACTATAGGACTGTTCGTATTGTGCCCCCGCTGATGCCCAAGGTACTTTGAGTGCGTAATTATGCAAGCGCGGTACGGCTTTCGCGGATATACATGGCGATCGACGGAGGCAAAGTTGCTAATCCAACTCTGGAATTGCCGAGCTGTTAGCATGCGGAATTGGCCAGCCTTGTGTAATAGAGTTCGACGGCTTAATAGCCGATGAGGTGGGCGGCTTGACAGGGCCGCTTTGTACTTCGGCCGCAATGGCCGCGGTATGCTCCTCATTACGGAGGGAGCGTTCCGTGTTTCTATTGATTGAAATGATGCCACGTGGACCGGGCATCTTAAGCTTTAGATAGGCGTAGTGCGGGACCGCGTTAAAGCGGGCGAAAGCGGTTCGTCCTAGCAGTGCATAATAGCCACTGCGGAATGGGACAGTGTCGAAGGTCAAGTCTTAGCTTCGTAAGTTGTCCGGCGAACCGAAGACGACTTCCAGCATGATTGAGCCCGTGCAGCGGGCCTCTACACCATGTATTACTCCTTTAAAGGTAGTTTTAGTGGGCTTGACTCTTGACGGGTCGATGCCCATTTTGCGGACAGTGTCTTGATAAAGTAGATTGAGACTGTTGCCGCCGTCCATGAGGACTCGCATGAGATGGAATCCATCGATGATTGGATCAAGGACCAGAGCTGCCGAACCTCCATGACGGATACTAGTTGGGTAGTCCTTTCGATCAAAGGTGATCGGGCAAGCCGACCACGGGTTGAATTTTGGGGCGACCGGCTCTATGGCGTAGACGTCTCGTAATGCGCTCTTGCGCTCCCTCTTTGGGATATGTGTGACATATATCATATTCACCATTTTTACCTCGGGGGAAATTGCTTCTGTCCCCCCGTGTTTGGTTGATGAGGCTCTTGGTCATCGTCGTTGCTGGGCAACCCTTTCCCCTAGTGTCCGGTGTTGATTTCGCCGGCTTTTTAAAGACCCAACAATTTCTGTTGGTGTGATTGGCGGGCTTATCGGGGGTTCCATGAATCTGGCAAGGCCGATCAAGTATTCGGTATAAACTGGATGGGCCATCTTTATTTGCCTTGAATGGCTTCTTCCGTTGACCGGGTTTGGAGCCACTGAATCCGGTGTTGACCGCCATGTCTTGGGTTCCTTCGTTATTATTTCGACGCTTGTGCTTGTTGTGTCGTGGCTTGCCATTGCCATCCCTGGGTTTGGAGGTGCCAGGGTCGCTGGTGTTGTTGCTTCTATGAGCAAGCCAGCTATCCTCTCCAGCACAAAAGTGGGTCATAAGTGCGGTAAGGGATGCCATGGACTTCGGCTTTTGTTGGCTGAGGTGTCAGGCGAGCCACTCATCTCGGACGCTATGTTTGAGGGCCGTGAGGGCTTCGACGTCCAGACAATCCACAATCTAGTTCTTTTTGATTAAGAACCTAGTCCAGAGCTGCCGAGCTGATTCTCCGGGTTGCTGGATTATGTGACTAAGATCATAGGCGTATGGGGGGCGAACATAGGCACCTTGGAAGTTGTCTCTAAATGCGTCCTCCAAGTCTTCCCAGCTACCAATAGAGTTTTCTGGTAGGCTGTTCAGCTAGTGCCATGCTGGCCCCTTGAGTTTTAGGGGGAGGTACTTGATGGCATGTAGATCATCACCGCGTGCCATGTGAATGTGGAGAAGAAAATCTTCAATCCATACTACAGGGTCTGTTGTGCCATCGTATGATTCGATGTTGACGGGTTTAAACCTTTATGGGAACTGGTGCTCCATTACCTCATCAGTGAAGCATAGGGGGTGTGCGGCGCCTCTGTATCGGGCAACATCACGGCGCAGTTCGGATGAAGTCCGTACGCGGTTTTCGGCCCTGGTGGGGTTGTGTTTGTCGCGCTAGGCCTGATGGCCTTCTTCTCGCGCTTGGGCATGTCCCTTGATCCGTAGATTGACCTGGTCTGGCCGGCTCTATTGTCCAGGTCCTGACGTAGGTCATAAGTGTATCCCCGAGCTTTTGTTTCTCTGCTTTTACGGCGAGGTTGTGTGGGCTGGTGTTCGGCTTGAGTTGTCGTTTTGTCCCGGCCACATGGTGGTCGGTCAGGTCCGTTAGCCGTGTTACACGCGGGTGGTATGGGCTCCAGCGCCTCGTCGTCAAATTGGGGTAGCAGTTTACGCTTCGAGTAACTCTTTGTTGGGCGTTCGAGGCCGTATTCTTCGGCTGCCAGGACATTAGTCCAATTGTCGTTGAGCAGATCTTGGTCAGCTTGAAGCCGCTGCTGCTTTTTCTTTAGGCTTCTTGCAGTGGCTATTACCCGGCGCTTAAAGCGCTCTTGTTCGAGGGGTTCCTCTGGCACGATGAAATCTTCGTCGCCGAGGCTCACGCCATCCTCGAATAATGGTAGATAGTTTCTATCCTCCGAGTCTTCATTCCCTGCTTGATCGTCAGGGTCAATTTTCCCGTCCTCCCGATCATCCTGTTCGGATGTTGGTTTGATGGGGTCTGATACGTCTCCAATGTATCTATAATTTATGAAGTATTCATACTATTATATTATCAACCTTGGATGTTTTATATGCATTTATATGCTATTTTATATGGTTTTTGGGACTAACCTATTAACCTAGAGCCCAGTGCCAGTTTCTGTTTTTTCCTTGTTTTTGAGTTTTGCAGAAAAGGAATACCAAACGGAGTCCAATTGACGTGCCAATTTTTGATGATTTTTGATGGACCAAAAGAAGACCCCGGAGTAAAAGATTTGGGCCAGAAGAGTCCCGGGCCGTCCACGAGGGTGGGGGGCGTGCCCACCTGTTGGGGAACGTAGCATAAATTCAAAATTTTCCTACGTGTCACCAAGATCTATCTATGGAGTCATCTAGCAACGAGGGAGGAGTGGATCTACATACCCTTGTAGATCGCGCGCGGAAGCGTTCAAGAGAACGGGGTTGATGGAGTCGTACTCGTCGTGATCCAAATCACCGATGATCCTAGCGCCGAACGGACGGCACCTCCGCGTTCAACACACGTACGGAGCAGCGACGTCTCCTCCTTCTTGATCCAGCAAGGGGGAAGGAGAGGTTGATGGAGATCCAGCAGCACGACGGCGTGGTGGTGGAAGTAGCGGGATTCCAACAGGGCTTCGCCAAGCGCTGCGGGAGGAGGGAGATGTGTCATGGGAGGGAGAGGGAGGCGCCAGGGCTTAGGTATTGCTGCCCTCCCTTTCCCCCCACTATATATAGGGCCAAGGGAGAGGGGGGGGCGCAGCCTTGGCCCTTCCTCCAAGAAGGGTGCGGCCAGGAGGAGTCCCTCCTCCCCAAGGCACCTCAGGAGGTGCCTTCCCTTTAGGACTCTTCTTTCCTCTTCTCTTGGCGCATGGGCCTCTTGGGGCTGGTGCCCTTGGCCCATATAGGCCAAGGGCGCACCCCCTACAGCCCATGTGGCCCCCGGGGCAGGTGGCCCCACCCGGTGGACCCCCGGGACCCTTCCGGTGGTCCCGGTACAATACCGGTGACCCCGAAACTTGTCCCGATGGCCGAAATAGCACTTCCTATATATAATTCTTTACCTCCGGACCATTCCGGAACTCCTCGTGACGTCCGGGATCTCATCCGGGACTCCGAACAACTTTCGGGTTACCGCATACTAATATCTCTATAACCCTAGCGTCACCGAACCTTAAGTGTGTAGACCCTACGGGTTCGGGAGACATGCAGACATGACCGAGACTGACTCTCCGGTCAATAACCAACAGCGGGATCTGGATACCCATGTTGGCTCCCACATGTTCCACGATGATCTCATCGGATGAACCACGATGTCAAGGACTTAATCAATCCCGTATACAATTCCCTTTGTCTATCGGTACGATACTTGCCCGAGATTCGATCGTCGGTATCCCGATACCTTGTTCAATCTCGTTACCGGCAAGTCTCTTTACTCGTTCCGTAACACATCATCCCGTGATCAACTCCTTGATCACATTGTGCACATTATGATGATGTCCTACCGAGTGGGCCCAGAGATACCTCTCCGTCACACGGAGTGACAAATCCCAGTCTCGATTCGTGCCAACCCAACAGACACTTTCGGAGATACCCGTAGTGCACCTTTATAGTCACCCAGTTACGTTGTGACGTTTGGTACACCCAAAGCACTCCTACGGTATCCGGGAGTTGCACAATCTCATGGTCTAAGGAAATGATACTTGACATTAGAAAAGCTTTAGCATACGAACTACACGATCTTGTGCTAGGCTTAGGATTGGGTCTTGTCCATCACATCATTCTCCTAATGATGTGATCCCGTTATCAACGACATCCAATGTCCATGGTCAGGAAACCGTAACCATCTTATTGATCAACGAGCTAGTCAACTAGAGGCTTACTAGGGACATGGTGTTGTCTATGTATCCACACATGTATCTGAGTTTCCTATCAATACAATTCTAGCATGGATAATAAACGATTATCATGAACAAGGAAATATAATAATAATCAATTTATTATTGCCTCTAGGGCATATTTCCAACAGTCTCCCACTTGCACTAGAGTCAATAATCCAGTTCACATCGATATGTGATTAACACTCAAGGTCACATCCCCATGTGACTAACACCCAAAGAGTTTACTAGAGTCAATAATCTAGTTCACATTACCATGTGATTAACACTCGATGAGTTCTGGGTTTGATCATGTTATGCTTGTGAGAGATGTTATAGTCAACGGGTCTGAATCTTTCAGATCCGTATGTACTTCGCAAATCTCTATGTCATCTTGTAGATGCAGCTACTACGCTATATTTGGAGCTATTCCAAATAACTGTTCTACTATACGAATCCAGTCTACTACTCAGAATAATCTGGATTAGTGTCAAAGTTTGCATCGGCGTAACCCTTTACGACGAACTCTTTTACCACCTCCATAATCGAGAAAATTCCTTAGTCCACTAGTTACTAAGGATAACTTTGACCGCTGTCCTGTGATCCATTCTTGGATCACTCTTGTACCCCTTGACTAACTCATGGCAAGGCACACTTCAGGTGCGGTACACAGCATAGCATACTGTAGAGAGCCTATGATAAAAGCATAGGGGACGACCTTCGTCCTTCCTCTTTCTTCTGCCGTGGTAGAGCTTTAAGTCTTAACTTCATACCTTACAACTCAGGCAAGCACTCCTTCTTTGACTGATCCATCTTGAACACCTTCAAGATCATGTCAAGGTATGTGCTCATTTGAAAGTACCATTAAGCGTTTTGATCTATCCTTATAGATCTTGATGCTCAATGTTCAAGTAGCTTAATCCAGGCTTTCCATTGAAAAACACTTTCCAAATAACCCTATATGCTTTCCAGAAATTCTACGTCATTTCTGATCAACAATATGTCAACAACATATATTCATCAGAAATTCTATAGTGCTCCCACTCACTTCTTTGGAAATACAAGTTTCTCATAAACTTTGTATAAACCCAAAATCTTTGATCATCTCATCAAAGCGTACATTCCAACTCCGAGATGCTTACTCCAGTCTTTAGAAGGATTGCTGGAGCTTTGCATACTTATTAGCATCTTTCAGGATTGACAAAACCTTCCGGTTGTATCACATACAACCTTTCCTTAAGAAAATCATCGAGGAAACAATGTTTTGACATCCTATCTGCAAGATTTCGTAAATAATGCAGTAATCGCTAATATAATTCCAACAGACTCTTAGCATCGCTACGAGTGAGAAAGTCTCATCGTAGTCAACTCCTTGAACTTGTCGGAAAACATCTTAACGACAAGTCGAGCTTTCTTAATGGTGATATTTACCATCATTGTCCGTCTTCCTTTTAAAATCCATCTGTACCCAATAGCCTCACAACCATCGAGCTGTTCTGTCAAAGTCTACACTTTGTTTCCATACATGGATTCTCTCTCGGATTTTATGGCCTCGAGCCATTTATCGGAATCTAGGCCCACCATCGCTTCTCCATAGCTCGTAGGTTCATTGTTGTCTAGCAACATGACTTCCAAGACAGTATTACGTACCACTCTGAAGTAGTACGCATCCTTGTCATCCTACGAGGTTTGGTAGTGACTTGATCTGAAGTTTCATGATCACTATCATAAGCTTCCACTTCAATTGGTGTAGGTGCCACAGGAACAACTTCCTGTGCCCTGCCACACACTAGTTGAAGAGACGGTTCAATAACCTCATCAAGTCTCCACCATCCTCCCACTCAATTCTTTCGAGAGAAACTTTTCCTCGAGAAAGGACCCGATTCTAGAAACAATCCCTTATTGCTTTTGGATCTGAGACAGGAGGTATACCCTACTGTTTTGGGTGTCCTATGAAGATGCATTTATCCGCTTTGGGTTCGAGCTTATCAGCCTGAAACTTTTTCGCATAAGCGTCGCAGCCCCAAACTTTTAAGAAATGACAGCTTAGGTTTCTCTAAACCATAGTTCATACGGTGTCATCTCATCGGAATTACGTGGTGCCCCTTTTAAAGTGAATGTGGTTGTCTCTAATGCCTAACCCATAAACTATTGTGGTAATTCGATAAGAGACATCATGGTATGCATCATATCCAATGGGGTGCAGTTATGATGTTCGGACACACCATCACACTATGGTGTTCCAGGCTGTATTAGTTGTGAAACAATTTCCACAATGTCTTAATTTTGTGCCAAACTCGTAATTCAGATATTCATCTCTATGATCATATCATAGATCTTTTATCCTCTTGTCACGACGATCTTTCAACTTCACCCTGAAATTACTTGAACCTTTCAATAATTCAGACTCGTGATTCATCAAGTAAATATACTCAACATCTACTCAAATCATCTGTGAAGTAAGAACATAACGATATCCACTACATGCCTCAGCACTCATTGGACTGCACACATCAAAATGTATTACTTCCAACAAGTTGCTTTCTAGTTCCATTTTACTGAAAACGAGGCTTTCAGTCATCTTGCCCATGTGGTATGATTTGCATGTCTCAAGTGATTCAAAATCAAGTGAGTCCAAACGGTCCATTTGCATGGAGTTTCTTCATGCATATACACCAATAGACATGGTTCGCATGCCTCAAACTTTTCAAAAACGAGTGAGCCCAAAGATCCATCAACATGGAGCTTCTTCATGCGTTTTATACCGATATGACTTACGTGGCAGTGCCACAAGTAGGTGGTACTATCATTACTATCTTTTGGCATGAACATGTGTATCACTACGATCGACATTCAATGAACCATTCATTTTAGGTGCAAGACCATTGAAGGTATTATTCAAATAAACAGAGTAACCATTATTCTCCTTAAATGAATAACCGTATCGCGATAGACATAATCCAATTATATCTATGCTCAACGCAAACACCAATCTCGATGGTAGAGGGAGCGTGCGATGCTTGATCATATTAACATTGGAAACACTTCCAACACATATTGTCAGCTCACCTTTAGCTAGTCTCCGTTTATTCTGTAGCTTTTATTTCGAGTTACTAACACTTAGCAACCAAACCGGTATCTAATACCCTGGTGCTACTAGGAGTACTAGTAAAGTACACATCAACACAATGTATATCCAATATACTTCTATCAACCTTGCCAGCCTTCTCATCTACCAAGTATCTAGGGTAATTCTGCTCCAGTGGTTGTTCCCCTTATTACAGAAGCACTTAGTCTCGAGTTTGGGTTCAACCTTGGGTTTCTTCACTAGAGCAGCAGCTGATTTGCCGTTTCATGAAGTATCCCTTCTTGCCCTTGCCCTTCTTGAAACTAGTGGTTTCACCAACCATCAACAATTGATGCTTTTGGCCATATCACATCACATAGCATACCCTGCAAAAACAAGTTAGACGTCCTCTAATTGTTGTTTGCATGTTTTACGTGGCTGCTATGGGTTTCTAGCAAGAACGTTTCTTACCTACGCAAAAACCACAACGTGATATGCCAATTGCTATTTACCCTTCATAAGGACCCTTTTCATCGAATCCGATCCGACTAAAGTGGGAGAGACAGACACCCGCTAGCCACCTTATGCAACTAGTGCATGTCAGTCGGTGGAACCAGTCTCACGTAAGAGTACGTGTAAGGTCGGTCCAGGCCGCTTCCTCCCACAATGCCGCCGAATCAAGATTGGACTAGTAACGGTAAGCATATTGAACAAAATCAACGCCCACAACTACTTTGTGTTCTACTCGTGCATAGAAACTACGCATAGACCTAGCTCATGATGCCACTGTTGGGGAACGTAGCATAAATTCAAAATTTTCCTACGTGTCACCAAGATCTATCTATGGAGTCATCTAGCAACGAGGGAGGAGTGGATCTACATACCCTTGTAGATCGCGCGCGGAAGTGTTCAAGAGAACGGGGTTGATGGAGTCGTACTCGTCGTGATCCAAATCACCGATGATCCTAGCGCCGAACGGACGGCACCTCCTCGTTCAACACACGTACGGAGCAGCGACGTCTCCTCCTTCTTGATCCAGCAAGGGGGAAGGAGAGGTTGATGGAGATCCAGCAGCACGACGGTGTGGTGGTGGAAGTAGCGGGATTCCAACAGGGCTTCGCCAAG